>NC_142804.1:67124319-67248594 GCF_049724085.1 Artemia sp. Qi Xiang Cuo
TTTCACTCATGTGGTTCACAACAGAGAATTTCGCTAAGAGGGCAAATGTGATCTTTAGCAGAACCCAACCGATGTTGACAAAATTTTCTGCCACCATTATGTTTTTTGTCTGTTTTTGTTGGTTTTGAAAGCAAGGCCAATATCAAAATTACATTTTACATTTTAAAAGGGAAAATCGTGTGTTTGTACAATAAGGTGCCCTCGAATGAAATTGGAATAATATACGGATATTCAAGGATATAACGTATTTTTCATTTTTTTGCCCCCCCCCCCCCTAAAATTCAGCCTATGGGCTCCCATGATAGTAGCTAGGCTATAACCATAGATAATCTTAGTCCGGTAGAGGAACTTAAGAAAGGGATAAATAATAAAATAAGAAAAGTAATAGAGAAATTTTTCTAGCACTCCTGATTAAGCTTATGTAAAAGAATAAAATAATACAATGTCAATTAAAATTACGTTGGACCAATAGTAAATAAATCGCAAATATTTGAAAAACCCAAGGGCAAGCAAATCCTTATAACGGGACGTCATTAAATAATGGGAAGGGTAATATGTACCGTGAGTAATATGGGATATATTTAAAATATCAAAAAAATAAAATTGTTTTTTCTAAGGATGCTTCCGATATAAATGCCTCACCGCATTCTAGACGTTTCGTTTTACAGACCAAGTATTAAATCAAGGAAGACGGTTTGGAATTTCGCTAAAATACTTGGCAATAAAAAATCACGAGACAATGTCTTAATTCAGGAAGTTTCAAGTTATCATAGGAATATGAATGTCTAATCATCAAAATCTTGAAAATATTTTATTGAATGGGCAGTTAGCATAATGAGTTTAGTTTGTAAACATAATGACAAAGTAGCGGCCCCTCCACAGGAGTTGGGCCAATCGTGAAATAGCTTTCACGGCACAGAATCAGGACTTAGGATATATGGTTATGAAAAGTGTTTTTCGCGTCATTTGTCATTATTATCATTACGGGCATTATGATTACAGACATTATGTTCCTACCATTCTGTGAGCAATTATGAAATTATTATTCTGACTGAAGTGAAGCCTTGCTCATATACAAACATTGTTGAACACCTAAATAATTTCTTAGACCACACTGCTTTTTCATTTACAAAAAAATAAACAAGAAAAACGGGTTTTAATTTCTATAAAGCAGTAAATACAAACACTTAATTAAACAAAAATATTCCGAATATTTCGGCCCCACATCCGGGAGCCTTTCTCAGCGGAAAAAGACAAAAAAAAATTCTTACATCAACATAAAAAACATACTAAACAAACAAAAGAATAAATATAAATAAACAGGAAAAGAAAACTCACATATTAAATTTGTGATGTGAGTTTTCTTTTCCTATTTATTTATATTTTTTCTTTTGTTTGTTTAGTATGTTTTTTATGTTGATGTAAGAAATTTTTTTTGTTTTTTTCCGTTGAGAAAAGCTCCCGGATGCGGGGCCCAAATATTCGAAGTATTTTGTTTAATTAAGTGTTTGTATTCACTGCTTTATAGAAATTAAAACCCGTTTCTCGTGTTTAATTTTTTGTACACCTGAAATGTAAGTCTCAATAAAACCATTACTTTTCTATTTGTGTTGTTTTATTTATATGCCTGTATCTCACCGCAAGTAGATAACTGGTTAAAATGTCTCCATTGTAAACGATCCTTAGGAATTTGATAACCCTATGAAAAATTATTATGCTCCTGGATTGACAGCTCCCTAGCCTAATTAATCACCTCACAAGGAAATTCAAATTTATTATTTAATCTATTTTATTTTCTGCCACAGGGAGTCGTGCGGTCATTTTTTTACCCCGTCATAATACTCATTCATTTCCCCCTAGTACGAGTGGCGCAATCTTTAGTGGCACAAGTTTATATCAACTCAGCGGCTCAAGGTAAAACCTAAGCGGCACAAGTGGAGCAATTCTATAACGGCGCAGTAGGCGCAATCCTTAATAATACAGTATAAATCCTTAATGGCACAAGTGACACCGTCACAAGTGGTACAGGGCCGACAACCATAGAAATTCACGAACCAAAAAAAAGCCCCCGGCAGAACTAGCGCAGCCGGTAAGATACCACAAAAAATTCCCACGGCAGAATTGTTTGTTTAATTTCTATTCGTTTTGGGTTTCATTTATTATTTAACACTATTTATGGTCGTTTTGAGTATGAATTTTAATAGGTATTTGTTTCTGCTGAGCGTAAGTTTAAAATGGCCTTTACTTTAAAGTTAATTTAAAGTTTTTTTTAATTAGTCCATAAAACACTAAATGGGAACATCGTTTTAGCACTAAAAACTATATTCTCCGTAAATTTAGAAAAGCTTAACTTACAATCGATCGAGAAATGTTTCGTGCTAATTTTGCGTTTATGCTGCATTTTTTCATTACACTGAAAATTTGCTACCGATTTTGAAGTAAAGCGAAAAATACAAGAAAGTTAAATGCCATTTCAAAACCAAATACTGACAACCCAATTCAACAACAACTCCAACACCAAAAATATTCAGTGATAAGTACACTTTAACCTTAGTGTCGATAGACAAAAAATGTGAGCCAAGAGATGAAAAATGAACTAGAAATAACTAAATTATTAGTGGTTACACAAGTGTAACCACTAGTGTATACATTAACCAAAGAAGATAATTAAAAATAATTTCAGATCTTTGACGAAGTCTTGTGGCAAATATGTGATTTTTCTCTTAAAAGAAAATAATGTTGTGTCTGGAAAAAGAAACATAAAAATTGCATTATGTTCGACCGCCATCCCCCATTTTAAATACCTATCGCACTGAATATATTTCAAATTGTGTGCATTTTACACGTTATATGGCTTATGTTACCCATATTTTTTTTGGAGATAACTATCTAATTCCCTAGCCAGCAATAATGAAAATTGGACAACTTTGATCGCATTTAAATTGCTTTGATCACAAATTTAAAGCCATAGAAGTAGTTACTTCTATTGGAATTCAAACGGAAGATGTTTAGGTTTGTAATAATGATTAAGATATTTAACTATTTTTGACCTGTTTTTCATAAGCAGCTTAATAGCGCTGCCTAAGAAAGAGCGGTGTGAACACAATGTATTGTTTGTTTTTTTGTTGTTTTTTTTTGGTTTTAGACCAAGGCGCTTCGTATGCCCAACATTCCTCCAAACATATCCAATCAAAATTTTGAGATAGCCATTTTGTTACACGTAATATAAAGGTCCGGAAATTATATCTTTGAGGATGACAATTATATCTTTGATTATATCCAATTAAAATTTTGAGATAACCATTTTGTTCAACATAATATAAAGGTCCGATAAATTATATCTTTGAGGATGACAATTTTATCTTTGATTATATCTTTAAGAAATGCTCATTCGATTGGAAATTGGAACAGCCCTTTTTAATATTCAAAAGTGATTGGATGGCAGCAAGCCTCTCCTCACGCCTATCAATTCCCAAAACATCTCTAATCAAAATTTTAAGATAGCCATTTTGTTCAACGTAGTTGAAAGGTCTAGAAATTATGTCTTTGACGATGACGATGACACTCCGCCTTCAGAGCCCTCAGCACAAGGGTTATAAGTTATGCCCCAAAGGCAGATAAGGTTTTAATGGAAAGGGTCGTCGGATAAACTCCGGAGGGGAATCAGTGGATTGTAAAACAGATGTTCTAGTTCCTTGCCTAAGATCCAAAGTGATCGGGGGCAGCCCCCTCCCCTACATTGTATTTTCCAAAAATACATCCAATAAAAATTTTGAGGTAGTCATTTGTTCAAAAATAGTACAATATAATAAGGCGTTTGGGGTGGACAGAATCCCCCAGATTCTGGGGGTAAGGGTTGTAAATTATGCCCCAGGGTCACATAAGGTTTTAGCGGAAGGAATGGTCGTGTGAACATTAGAAAAGGCTCTTCCAAGGTAAAGTAAAAAAGCGATATTGGCACAATTTATTATTATTATTATTTTTGGTTTTAGACCAGGGCACTTCGTATTGAAGGAGTTGCCATAGAAACTTCAAAAATGAATGGAGGGGAATCATGCCCCCCTAAGCCTATCATTCCACAAAACATAACCGATCAAAATTCTAAGATTCAGGTCAAGGTTGTTTTATTTACAAACTAAATAAAACTACAATATGGGTATGCCCGGCTGAGAGTCTAGCTCGTATTACCAGGCAACCACTAACAAATAAAAACAACAAAAAACATAATATATAACTGTATTTGTACACAATCACACTCTTTTGTAAATACAAATAAAAAGTATGACTTACTAATCATCACCCCAAGCCAGCAGCCAAATGGAGAACAAAGTAAAACAAAACATAAAAATAGCCATAGGGAAACCCTACCAAGAGAATGAGTCAGCGGGACGACCATAACTGAATATAAAAATATTAAATTAAAAAAAAAATAAGAAAAAATGATCAAAGGGTTAGTAAAAGAGTTTTTAGTTGCCCCCGCAGTGTACCAACAGAAAGACCAATATTAAGACCCGACCCATGCACAGTCCAAAGTTTGGTCATGCAGTGCCTGAGTGAGAACCTCGACCTCTCAGCGCACGCTCGGGGTACAGCATACTTAGAATACCCCCTCGTTCCATAACCATGCTCACATTGGTTAAATAGTTCCATAAAATTAAAATTTTTCGGTAGAATTTTAGCAAAATACTTAAGACAAAACATCAATCCATGAAAAGATAATAATAATTCCACGGGTAATATATTAAGGAAATAAAATATACTTTTAATTGGAGATTTTGATGGTACGGATATTGGGGAGGGGATGAAAGTTTTCGAGATACGCAGTGCTTTATTTTGCTGTCTTTGAAATGGTTTTATGTGAGTTTTAAATGTATTCAGGAAAACCCGGGACAATAACTCAGATAAGAATAGATTAGGGAAAAATATACCGATCTCATTGCATGAAAAGGTAGAATAAATTTAAAATGCCGCAATATTCCAACATTCCTTCCCAACTTCATCCGCAATTTAGCAATGTATTCCTTCCAACTCATATTTTGATCAGCTAGCACACCTAAATATCTCATAGTAGATACACACTCTAAATAAATAGATTCATCAATGGGCAGTCTACTAAGTTCAGGTAATGACTGGTCACTACGAGACAATATCATGAACTTGGTTTTTGACATATTAACAGATAATTTATTTGCACTAAACCAAGTTTCTATCCTCTCGAAAGCTGCCAACATATTCTTCTGAAGCGACATTTCATCAGCACCGCAAACTGTGGAGGCCGTATCGTCAGCGAATAGGACATATAGTCCAAGATCTTCCATCGCCCTGTTGATGTTGTTAACATAAACAAGAAAGGGTAGAGGTTTAAGTATGGACCGTTGAGGAATGCCGACTTGACCAGTGATACCAAGTAGTGAAGATGTGACATTTCCACCATACACAAACTGACTGCGCCCAGTCAAATATGATTCAACCAGAGAGTTTGTAGGTCCGCATATACCATAATTTTCCAGTTTACGAAGCAAAATTGCAAGACAAATAGTATCGAACGCTTTTTTTATATCTATAAATATTGTAGCTGGAATTTCTTTTTTATCCAAAGTGTTGTGTATAAAATGTGTGAGGGTCAAAATTGCATGTTCAGAGCTATGACCATTCCTGAACGATGTCTTTACAACCGCATGGTGAAGTTTTTTGATAAGAAAGGATGTTTTAATGACCTTCAGTTCAAATTTAATTTCAATGTCACTTATTTTAAGATTTATTTACTTATTTACATTAATATCTATTGTATATTTGTTTGCATTGATTGTTCATTTAATTTTTGATCGTTTTAAGTTTCATTTATGCTTCAATAGCGGAATATTTTTTTTCGTTTTAAGCTTAATTTTCAAATTCAATCTAAGCATTACTCGCTTTAACATCTATTTATTCATTTATATTATTACTTGTTGTTTGCTTTTTGCTATGATTGTGTACCGTGAGTAATATGTGATATATTTAAAATATAAAAAAATCGTTTTTTTTTATAAGGATGCTTCCGATATTAATGCCTCGCAGCAATCTAGACGTTTCGTTTTACAGATCGACTATTAAATCAAGGAAGACGGTTTGGAATTTCGCGAAAATACTTGGCAATAAAAAATCACGAGACAATGTCTTATTCAGGAAGTTTCAAGTTATCATAGAAGTATGAATGTTTAATCATCAAAATATTGAAAATAAATTATTCGATGGGCAGTTAGCATAATGAGTTTAGTTTGTAAACATAATGACAAAGTAGTGGCCCCTCCACAGGATTTGGCCAATCGTTAAATAGCTCTCACGGAACAGAATCAGGACTTAGGATATATGGTGATGAAAAGTGTTTTTAGTGTCATTGTCATTATTATTATGGGCATTATGATTACAGACATTATGTTCCTACCATTCTACGAGCAATTATAAAATTATTATTTGACTGAAGTGAAGCCTTGCTCATATACATACATTGTTGTACGCCTGAAATGTAAGTCTCAATAAAATCATTACTTTTCTATTTGTGTTGTTTTATTTATATGCCTGTATCTCACCGCACAGTAGATAACTAGTTCAAATGTCTCCATTAGAAACGCTCCTTAGGGATCTGATAGCCCTACGAAGAATGATTATGCTCCTGGATTGACGGCTCCGAGGCCTAATTAATCACCTCACAAGGAAATTCAAATTTATTATTTAATCTATTTTATTTTCTCCCACAGTGAGTGGCGCTGTTATTTTTTTACTCTTTCATAATACTCATTCCTTTCCCCCTAGTACGAGTGGCGCAATTTTTAGCGGCACAAGTTTATATTAACTCAGCAGCGTCAAGGTAAAACCTAAGCGGCACAAGTGGAGCAATTCTATAACGGCGCAGTAGGCACGATCCTTATCCATTGAATTGCACAGTCTTAAGTGCCTAAATGGCACAACGTTGAAACGCCGTCACAAGATCCCCGGTACAAGTGGCGCGACGGTAGTACCATAAAATTCCCAGAGAATTGCGGTATCTGAAGCCAATTAAGAAATTCCCTCAGCAGAACTGCGCATCAGTCAGTGTCACAGGTACCACTAATGCCACAATGTCCTTACGGACAGAACTGGCACGGTGGGTAAACTTGGAGGAAAACATTGGAGCAAGTTATGCTACAAACTTCTTAATTTAAATTTAAATCACTGGAAAGATACAGACTTATAAGAAAAAGTGTAGAGGCCTATAACCGCTAAGCTATAATAGGAAACCCTTTTAGAATATCTCACAGGAGATGGCAGTCTCCCCTAAATAGGTTAAGTGAAAAAATAAATTTATTTTGAGTTATTCAAACGCAAAAATGTCAGAAGAATTAAGCAAACTATTAATGCCGCAAAATTTGTTCGCAAAAAATATAGAAATAACAAAATCTATTATGCAATGCGATGAAAAAACAGCTGTCAACGAATTTAATATCCAACTGGCCCAATTTCTAGAATTAACGGACACAGAGCTAGAAATGTTAGTCGGTACGCTCCTCTTAAGATTGAAAGGGCAGGCTTTAACCTTTGTAAAACAAATTAAAATAATAAAGGAAAAAATAACAGTTTGCCAATAAATAAGATAGAAAATTATTAATGGCATTTAGAGATAGATTCATCAAAACTACTTCAACAAATAAATTAAAAGACAGAACGGTTTGTTTTGATCATACAGAGAATGTAAGACAATAAATTGACAATGCAAAAATTTAATCAGAAAAGAAATCCAGAAAAGGTTCAAGAAAATTCTATGGAGAAATTTTACTACATGCCTTTTTGCAAAGTCTACCCGAAAAACTTTATAGAATGGTAATACCAAAAAGTATTCAGACATTAGATCTTGTATTTCCGAAGATGGGACGAAGAGTCAAAATTCACACGATGGTGGCAAACCACAGTTAAACAATGATAAAAAGCCTAGGCGAATTCACCACAAGGCTAACCTTCCTTGAAGGTCAGGCTTCTCCAAACTTATTTTCAATGGATAATTCTCCAGTGCCACAAAGTATTAGAATGTAAGAAAGCTCGAGGCAGAAAACAGTACCTTTTCAACCCATTAATCCAATTAATTATAGGAATAGTTCCAAAATTTTTAGATGATATAACTGTAATCGACCTAGGCACATCGCGAGAGAGGGCTGCTTTAGGTCTAGTCATACATCGACAACAAGGAATGCCTTCACTAATATCCAAAAGTATGGCAACTATTAGTTCGGAAGAATAAGTTTTACCGCCAGTGGTGTACAAAGTTATAAGCAGAGTTGATTGCAAACACCAGTACCTCACAATACATATCAAAAGAATGTTTATAACCTTCCCTTAAATAGACAGAATAATTATGGACTGAAAAACCCTAATTCTCATCAAAACCAATTTGGTGAATTAAAGGCATATAGAAATACCAAATATATGCTGACGGGATAAGTAAATTTTTCAAGCCGATAGCATTTGCAGTTGACGCCAGCAACCAGCACCGGCGCAATGCATCCAAACTACCACTATAATACATTGAAAAATTGACAAACAAATGCAAATCATTTAGCTAGAGAGCCAATGGGCACGTCCGAGTCCCTATTGCAGAAACCGACGTATAAAATAAATCCACAGGGAAACGTATCAAGCTCTTCGAAAGAATGAATTGAACCCTAAAGAGGCTTAGAATATTTTACATATTTAATCCAATGGTAGTACCGTCCTTTAGTGATAGTAATAATAAGATATCTATATCTAATTATTTTAGTATCGGAAATGTTTACTTCAAGGAAGTAAATGACTCCGGTGCAACGGTTAATATCATAAGCCGATGCGTATTTAATAATTTGCCTCCACATATTAGGTGACAGAGGAATTTTGATAGTCCCAACTTAACTAGCGTAATAGGTCAAAAATTGAAGGCAAGACGTTCAATTCGCCTACACGTAAAAAGGGATGACAGAACTTTTCCAACAAACTCTATAATATACAACAAGTTCCTTCATGAAGCAATTTTTTCAAGGTGTAATAAAGTATTATTAGACATGGTGAACAAAAGGTTTGTGTACCTAGCCATTACCCCTTCCCTTAGTTTAAGAAATCGTAACAAAGGCTACGAAGAGAACGTAACAATAAGTAAAATTTATAGTTGTAAAAATTTGCAATCTTTTGAACCTAATGTTTAACTACAAAGAGAATATGGTATAATCAGAAATCTGTTAACTTATTCTGGGAAAGATTGAAGAAGTGAAGTAAATTAAAAAAATAATTGGATTGAATCTGCAAAAATAAAAATAGGAGCTATGCGACGATATAGGTTGAATGAAATCAAGAAAATAGCGGAATTAAGGGAAAAAGTAGGGAACCCCAATGTGGTTCAGGCAGCAACCAACGATATTGGCGGATAGCACCAGTCTAAAATTAATAGACAATCAAAATAATAAAAATTATCACTTATTGGCAATACAAAAAATAATGTCCACTCCCTAAATGATGAACATAATTCAAGTGACGGTGATGATTGAACCAATGGATAGCATATTCAAAATTTAGCTCTTGATTCTATTCAATAAAATTCCTCAAAGTCCATCATGTAAAGAACAGATTATATCTTACGACAAAGGAGAAGGTTTTATTTGGGTAACTAGTAGCCTTGAAAATGAAACAATTATAATAAAAAAGGGAACATTTCTAGTTCAAATCCGAGTTATCTCGGAGGATGATTTAGATAGATGGGAAAATTCCAAAGAAACCTAGTTAACGGCATTAAAACCTCATTTAACAAATACTCTCTAACTAAATCCCAAATTTGAAACAAATTTAATATGGATCATATTACTGACTTGGAACTTAAGAAACAATTATGCGAATTATTATGGAGTTTTAAAGATGTATTTTCCGCATCTGAGGATGACATCGGACTGATACCATTTTATGAACATTCAATTCTAACGACCGGTAATCCTGTCGCGAAACAGCCATATCGTGTACCGTATAAGCACAAAGAGTGGTTAAAAAATAAAATTCATGAATTAGGAAAAAATGAGATTATACGCCCCAGTATAAGTCCGTGTTATGCACGAGTGATCTTGGTCCCAAAAAAGAATGGTGACCTGAGACTCGTAGTAGATTATAGAACCTTTAACAAACAAGTAGTTAGTGATAAATTTCCTTTACCAAGAATAGATAAAATCCTTGACTCTATTTCAAGTAAAAACAAAATTTTTACTTCTCTGGACCTTACCCAAGGCTACCACCAAGTGAAAATAGCCGAAAAAGATGTCTATAAAACTGTATTTTCTACAGCTGAATGCAGTTCCTATGAATACTTAAGAGAACCTTTTGGTTTTAAGACAAGTTCAAGCGCGCTATGTAGACCCATATTGCATATATTAAGAGGATTAAAGAATATCATTCATTTTGTCGATGATGTCATATGTGTAGGAGAAAACGCTGAAAAACGCTTAGCAACACTAGCTAAAGTGTTCGAGAAATTCAGAGAGGGTAATTTAAAATGCCGGCCTGAAAAAGTAAATTTAATTTCAACCAAAAACTTAATTTTTAGGAGTATTGGTGACGCAAGGAGAGATATCCCCAGACCCATACAAAATAAAATGTGTTGGAAATCTCAAACCCCCTAGAACTATGAAAGAATTAAGAGGAATTTTAGGTCTTACTGGTTACTTCAGAAAACTCGTGCGCAATCACGCCCAAATTGCGAAACTCCTCCTGGAGTTAACTAAAGGGAACTCCCAAAATGTTACCTGGTCCCATGAAGCTCAAACTTCCCTAGACCGTCTCAGAAAGGCACTCACTTCGGAACCAATATTATCGTTTCCTTATTTTGAGAATGGACAATTTTTAGTTACAACTGACGCAAGTTCGAAGGGCATTGGCGCTATTCTTCCGCAAATAATCCCGATAGAAAACCCTAATCCTCTAGAGGGAACGCCTAAACAAAAAATAATAGAAAAAGTTATATGCTATTCGAGTAGAACTTTTTCAAAAGGTGAAAGTAGTTATTCCGCCACAATCTTAGAATTAATATCTATAATCTACCACTTGGACAAATTTAGACACTATTTAATTGGTAGAAAATTTATACTACGATCAGACCATAAAAGCTTGCAGTACCTGCGCACTTTCAAAAACCCCATGGGAATTCTAGCTAGATGGATTATGAAATATTCTAGGCCCCTTCAGGGTCCAATTTATTCTTCTGAGGGGCCTGACACCTTTCCCTGCGGATTTATTTCATGCGTCGGTGTCTGCATTAGAGATTCAGATGTGTCCATGGGATCTCTAGCTAATTGATTTACATTTGTTTGCCGATTTTGCTATGTATTATTACGGTAGTTTGGATTTCTTGCGCCAGTGCCTGGTGCTGGCGTCGACTCCAAATGCCGTTGGCTTGAAAAAATTGCATTTCCCATCGGTAAATTTTCGTGATTTCTATATAACCTCCTTGCACCATGTTGGTTTTGACGAGTATTTTGGTTTTCGAATCGATAATTATTTTGTCTATTGGGGGGAGGGTTATAAAAATTTTTTTGGTACGCATTTTGAGGTACTGGTGTTTGCAATCAATTCTGCTTATAACCTTGATCACCACTGGCAGTAAAATTTGTTCTCCAGAACAAATTGTTACCATAATTTTGCATATTACTGACGGCATTCCTTGTTGCCATTATGTCTAAAGTGGCACATCCTAAAGTGGCTAATCCTAAAGTGACACTCTCTCACGATATGCCCATTTCGATTATAGTTATAGCATCTTACAATTGTAGAACTATTTCCCTAATTGATTCGCTTAATGGACTGAAAACGTTCTGTTTTCTGCCTCAGTGGTATCTTGCGTTCTATTTCTTTGAGGCACTGGCGAGTCATCCCCTGAAAAGAAATTTGGAGAAGCCTGACCTTCAAGTGAGGCTAGTCTTGCGGTCGATTCACCTAGGCTATTTAAGTTTGTTTTACTGTGATTTGCCACAATCGTATCAATTTTGATCATTCTTCCCACCTCCTGAACTACAAGATCCAACGTTTGAATATTTTTGGATATTACCATTCTATATAGTTTTGGGGGAAGTCCTTGCAAAAAGGCTTGTAGAATGATTTTTTCATACAAGTCTCCTGAACCTTTTCCGAATTTTGCTTTTATTGAAATCTGTATATTGTGAAGATATTCTCCTAAACTCTGTGTATGGTCTAAGCATACCGTTCCATGTTTTAATTTATTTATTGATCTAGTTTTGGTAAATCTATCTTTGAATGCCGTTAAAAATTTTTCTATTGTATTTATTGGCAAAGTGTCATCATCTCCTACAGTATTTTCAATTTGCTTTAGGAAGGTTAAGGCCTGCCCTCTTAATCTTAAGAGGAGCATACCGACTAACGTTTCTAGCTCTGTGTTCGTTAATTCTACAAATTGGGCCAATTGGATATTAAATTCGTCAATATTTGTTTGTCCATCATATTGCGGAATAGATTTTGTTATTTCTACATTTTTTAAAACCAACTTTTGCGCCATTAATAGTTCGCTTAATTCTTCTGACATTTTTGCGTTTGAATAACTCAAAATAAATTTATTTTTTCACTTAATCTATTTGGGGGAGACTGCTATCTCCTATGAGATATTCTAAAAGGGTTTCCTGTTATAGCTTAGTGGTTATAGTCCTATACAATTTTTCTTATAAGTCTGTATCTTTCCAGTGATTTAAATTGAGAAGTTTGTAGCATAACTTGCTCGCATGTTT
Organism: Artemia sp. Qi Xiang Cuo; assembly: GCF_049724085.1. Classification (NCBI taxonomy): domain Eukaryota; kingdom Metazoa; phylum Arthropoda; class Branchiopoda; order Anostraca; family Artemiidae; genus Artemia; species Artemia sp. Qi Xiang Cuo. Next base: position 67,137,072 of record NC_142804.1, read on the forward strand.
TCCTCTAAGTTTACCGACCGCGCCAGTTCTTCCGTGGGAATGTTTTAGTGGTACCTTACCGGCTGTGCCAGTTCTGCCGGGGGAATTCTTTTGGTTCGTGAATTTCAATGGTTGTCGGCCCTGTACCAATTGTGACGGCGTCACTTGTGCCATTAAGGATTTAAGCTGTATTGATAAAGATCGTGCCTACTGCGCCGTTATAGAATTGCTCCACTTGTGCCGCTTAGGTTTTACCTTGAGCCGCTGAGTTAATATAAACTTGTTCCGCTAAAGATTGCGCCACTCGTACTAGGGGGAAAGGAATAAGTATTATGAAGGGGTAGAAAAATGGCCGCGCCACTCACTCTGGGAGAAAATAAAATAGATTAAATAATAAATTTGAATTTCCTTGTGAGGTGAATAATTAGGCCTGGGAGCCGTCAATCCAGGAGCATAATCATTCTTCGTAGGGCTATCAGATCCCTTAGGAGCGTTTCTATTGGAGACATTTGAACTAGTTATCTACTTGCGGTGAGATACAGGTATATAAATAAAACAACACAAATAGAAAAGTAATGGTTTTATTCAGACTTACATTTCAGGCGTACAACAATGTATGTATATGAGCAAGGCTTCACTTCAGTCAAATAATAATTTCATAATTGCTCGTAGAATGGTAGGAACATAATGTCTGTAATAATAATGCCCATAATAATAATGATAATGACGCAAAAAACACTTTTCATCACCATATATCCTAAGTCCTGATTCTGTGCCGTGAGAGCTATTTCAAGATTGGCCCAACTCCTGCTAACTGCCCATCCAATAATTTATTTTCAATATTTTGATGATTAGACATTTATATTCCTATGATAACTTGAAACTTCCTGAATAGAAACTGTTTCGTGATTTTTTATTGCTAAGTATTTTCGCAAAATTCCAAACCGTATTCCTTGATTTAATGGTCGATCTGTAAAACGAAACGTCTAGAATGCTGCGAGGCATTTATATCGGAAGCATCCTTAGAAAAATCGTTTTTTTTATATTTTAAATATATCACATATTACTCACGGTACACAATCATAGAAAAAAGCAAACAACAAGTAATAATATAAATGAATAAATAGATCTTAAAGCGAGTAATGCTTAGATTGAATTTGAAAATTAAGCTTAAAATGAAAAAAATATTCCTCTATTGAAGTTTAAATGAAACGTTAAACGAACAGAAATTAAATGAACAATCAATGCAAACAAACATACAATAGATATTAATGTAAATAAGTAAATAAATCTTAAAATAAGTGACATTTAAATTGAATTTGCAAATCAAGCTTGAAACGAACAAAAATCACTACAAACAAGAGTTTGGGAATCGCCTCCTTCTCTCACTGTAAAAGCCTAAAGCCTACTGCGCCATTGACGCTTTACTGAAAACCAATTTTATTACAAATATTTTCTTTTGTAATTAATATTGAAAATAAACATTAAAATTATAGTAAAGTTTTGAACTGATGAGCTTTCAGCAATTAATATCATTATACATAAAATATGCAATTTAATTTATTAGTTCTTTATAAAATTGTTCAACACGAGTTTGGAATACTGTCCTCTTCCTTAACTGTAAAAACCAAAGTCTAACTGCGTCATTGGTTCTTCACTGAAAACGGATTATATTACAAATATTTACTTTTCCAGTTCTTAGAGGATTCAAAATTAAAATAAAATTACAGTGAAATAAATTCTTGAACTGATGGATCTTTTAACAATTAATATTATTGTATATTATATATTCAGTTTGATGTTGCTTTTACTTTCCAAAACTGTTTAAGATGCATTAGTTTTCGGTAAAGCGCCAAAGACGCAGTGGGTTTTAGACTTTTACAGTGAGAGAAGGTAGTGATACCCAAACTCTGGTTTTTAGTGATTTTTATTCGTTTCAAGATTGATTTGCATATTCAATTTGAGTTTCACTCGTTTCAAGATTTATTTATTTATTTACATTAATATCTATCGTATGTTTGTTTGCATTGATTTTTTATTTAATTTCTGTTCGTTTTAAATTTCATTTATACTTCAATAGCAATATATTTTTTTTCGTTTTAAGCTTGATTTTCATATTCAATGTAAGCATTACTCGCTCTAAGATCTATTTATTCATTTATATTATTACTTGTTGTATCTTTTTTGCTATGATTGTTTATTTAATTTCTGTTCATTTTGGGTTTCATGTATTCTTTAATAGTAATTTCTGTTCGTTTTGAGTTTGAATTTTAGCAGGTACGTGTATCTGCTGAACTTAAGTTTAAAATGGCCTTTAATTTTCTTTGAAAAATCTTATTTTCCAGAATGTTTTTTTAATTAATTTTTGTTCGTTTTTGACGGCAAAACGTTTCGAGTTTTTTAAAAATTCCTTATTTCAAAGTCATTTTTTTAAACCAAATGGTCATCAAAGTATCAAAACTGGTATCAAACTAACAATATCAAAGTGAAAAAATGATGTGTTTGAACCTTGGAGTTTTTATATCTGATGTTTGAACTATTTTTAACAAAATGGCTATCTCAAAATTTTTATCAGATGGGTTTGGGGAAAAAAGAGCGTGGGGGGCCAATTGCCCTTCGATCTCTTTTGACTCTTTCAAAGTAAACTAGCACTTTCTATTTTCAATTAAATGAGCCGTCTTGGAAGTTTATACGAGTATTCCTTCTATAAAAACCACATATATGCCCAGAGTGTAGATTACAACGCCTGTCCCAGAAACCTCGGAGGTTGTGTCGACCCCAGAGTTTCGATATCTGATGTTTGAACTATTTTTAACATAATGGTCACCTCAAATTTTTATCAGATGGGTTTATCCATCCAATAAAACCAAAGGCGTGTAGGTTGGGAGGGGCTAGTTGCCCTCCGATCTTTCTTTACTCTGCGAAAATGAACTTGAACTTTTAATTTCTATTCAAATGAGCCTTCTCTGAAGTGCATATGATCATCCCTTTCATAAGAACTATATACGGCCCCAGGGCATAGCTTACGTTGCCTGCACCCGGGCCCTGGGGAGTTTTTGTTGACACCGGAGTTTTTGTTATCTGACCTTTGAACAATTTAAAAAAAATACCTGTCGCAAAATTTGTATCAGATGGGTTTGGGGAAATAAGGGCGTGGGGAAGGGGCTTAGGGGTCCTCAGATCTCTTTTGACTCTTAAATATTCAACTAGAATTTTCAATTTCCGTTCAAATCAGCCTTCTCTGAAGTTTATACGAGCATCCCTTCTATAAGAACCATATATGCCCCCAGGGCATAACTTGCAACGCCTAACCCTGGGCCCTGGGGGGTATTGTTGACACCAGAGTTTTATTTATTTGACCTTTGAACTATTTTAAACTAAATGGCTATCTCAAAATTTTTATCGGAGGTATTTGGGAGAAAAGGGGCGTGGGGGGATAGTTGCCCTCTGATCTCTTTTGACTCTAAAAAACTAAACTAGAACTTTAAATATCCAATCAAATAAGCCATTTCTGAAGTTTATACGAGCATCCCCTCCATAAAAGCTATATATGCCCCCCAGGCATTACTTACAACGCCTACCCAGGGCCATGAAGGATTGTGTCGACCTCGGAGTTTTCGTTATATGATCTTTGAAACATTTTGAAAAACATGGTTCTATGAAAGTTCTTATCCGATAGATTCAAGAATAATAGGGCGTGGAGAGGAGGGGGGGCTAGTTGTCCTCCGAACTCTTTGAGTAAAAAAAGTGAACGAAAAATTTAATTTTCCAATCATATGAGCCCTTTCCGAAGTTTTTAGGAGTATCCCTTTTATAAGAACTATTTATGCCCCCAGAGTCTTAGTTACAACGCCTGCCTCTGGGCCCTGGTAGGTTGTGTCGACCCTGGAGTTTTCATTATAATATCTTTGAACTATAAAAAAATAGCTATCTTAAAGTTCTTATCGGATGGGTTTGAGAAAAAAAGGGCATGGAGGGAGGGAGCTAGCTGCCCTCCGATATCTTTTGACTCTTTAAAAGTGAACTATTTACAATCAAATGAGCCCTCTCTGAAATTTATACGAGTATACCTTCCATAAAAACCGTATATGCCCCCAGAGCAATACTTAAAACGCCTGCCCTGAGCCCTGGGGGGTTGTACCGACACAGGAGTCTTTTTTATCTGAACGTTGAGCTATTTTGAACGAAATGGCCATGCGTAAAGAAGTTTTTGTTACATGATCTTTGAACTATTTTTAGCAATATGGCCACCTCAAATTTTTTATCAGATGTATTTGGGGAAAAATGGCTTGAGGGGGGGCTAATTACCCTCCGATCCCTTTTGACTCTTAAAAAGTGCGCTAGAACTCTCGATTTCCAATCAAGAGCCCTCTACGAAGTTTATACGAGCATTCCTTCCATAACAACCATATATCCCTCAAGGGCATAATTTAAAACGCCTACCCCATGGCCCTGGGGGGCTTTGTCGACACCGGAGCTTTTGTTATCTGAACTTTGAACTGATTTTAACAAAATGTATATTTATCTGATGCAGTTAGGGCCTAGAGGTGGGGGAGGGGGTTAGTTGTCCTCCGATCTCTTTTGACTCTTATAAAGTGAACGAAAGCTTTCAATTTCCAATCAAATGAGCCCTTTCCGAAGTTTACACGAGCATCCATTCCATAAGAACCATATATACCCCCAGAGCATTACTTACAATGCTCGCCTCTGGGTCCTGGGGGGTTGCATCGACACGGGATTTTTCTTATCTGACCTTTGAACTATTTTTAATGAAATGGCAATTTTGAAAATTTTATCGGTTGGGCTTGGGGAAAACAGATTTGTGAGGGGGGGGGGGGCTAGTTGCCCTCGGATACCTTTTGACTCTTAAAAAGTGAACTACAACTTTCAATTTTCAATCAAATGAGCCTCTCTGAAGTTTATACGAGCAACCCTTTCATAAGAACCATATACGCCCCCAGGACAACACTTATAACGCCTACCCCCGGGCCCTGGAGGTTTGTGTTGACACCAGAATTTTTGTTATCTAATATTTTTGAACAAATTTTAAAAAACTGGCTACCTCAAAATTTGTAACGGATGGGTTTGGGGAAAAAGTGCGTGAGGGGGCAAGTTACCCTTAAATCTCTTGACTCTAAAAAATGAACTAGAACTTTCAATTTCCAAACAAATTTACCCTCTATGAAGTTTATACGAACATCCCTTTCACAAATTGCCCCAAGACATAACTTTTAACACCTGCCCCCGGGCCCTGGGGGGTTGTATCGACACCTGCGTTTTCGTTATCTGACTTTTTAACAATTTTTAACTTGATAGCTATCTCAAAATTTTTATCAGATGCATTTGAGGAGAAAAGGGCGTGAGGGGATGGGGGCTAGTTGCCCTCCGATCTCTTTTACTCTCAAAAACTGAGCTAGAACTTGCAGTTTCCAATTAAACGATCCCGCTCTGAAGTTTTTACTAGCATCCCATCCATGAGAACCATATATTTCCCCAGGGCAAAACTTACCTCGCCTGCCCTCGGGCCCTGGGGGGGCCGTATCGACCCCGGTGTTTTTGTTATATAGTGTTTGAACTTTTTTTCAAAAAATAGCTATCTCAAAGTTCTTATCAGATGGGTTTGAGGAAGAAAAAGCGTAGAGGAGGGGGGGGGGCTAGGTGCCCTCCAATCTCTTTTGATTATTTTCCATGTAAGACTTAAACCAATCTAGGACTTGGCCACGAACTCCAGTATGATCCAGCTTTCCCAGTAGTATTTCGTGGTGCATGCTATCAAACGCTTTCTTAATATCTAGAAGCACAGCTGCAGGTAAAGCACCCGAATCTAGGATTTTGTTTACGAATAAACTTAGTGAAGTAAGGGCGTCTTCGATTGAACGGCCTGCCCTAAACCCGAATTGGCGGCTCTTAAAAAAGCCTTTGGCCTCTAAATATTGGTAAAGCTGGTTTTTTATTGGCGTTTCAAAGACTTTCGAGGAAACTGATAAGATTGAGATTGGTCTATAATTTTCTGTGTCTTTACGACATCTACCTTTGTGAAGAGGTATTATCTTTGCCTTTTTTAACATTTCAGGAAAGACCCCTTTATCTAATGAAATATTTACAAGGTAAGTTAGAAGCTCAGCAATGGTCGCTACTACTGCTTTCAGTGCATTTGTGTGGACCAGGTCGAAACCTGAAGCAGAAGAGCCCTTCTATTTTTTTACTAGTAATTAGAGCTCACCTGGTGTTATAGGAATCACTGCCATTGATTTCATGCACTTCGGGCCAAGGCATTCTTTGTATGATTTAGCTGGTATCCCGACGGAATTTGCTCTGGTCTGGCCGATATTTGCGAAAAATGTACTCAGCGATACGACAGCCTGTGCAGGTTCGGTAATTTCTTCATCATTCACGACCAATTTCGCTGGTAATGTTGAAGACTTAGTGGTTGGCCGTAGTACCGAGTTGATAATCTGCCAAACTTTTCAACCATCCTTCCCGCTTTCCGTCAGCTTTTGGTTCAGGTAGCCACGCTTTGCTCTTCGTAACACAGTCCGAAGGACTTTCCTGTATTGCTCATACTCCTCTAGCCGCGCTAAGCTCGGAAAGCGTCTATACTCTCCCCAAAGGGGTTTTTTTTTATTCACACAGGCCAGAAGACCATCTGTCATCCAGGGGCTAATTGGCTTGTCTTTTTGTCGTTTATTAGTTCTCAGGTTTCTCACGCAACATCTACAGTATACATCCAAGAACGTCGAGTGAAATGACCCAAATGGTTCGTTTACATCTTGAATCTCCATTACGTTGTCCCAGTTTAATTGCTCTAGCTCCTGTTATCAATTCTTCAAGTTTTTCTCTGTTAAGCATGTAATCGGTAACATGGGGTTGATTCGTGACCTTATCTTAGCTAGTTCTGAAAGGGCGAGTGTTGCATGAATGGGAAAGTGGTCTGATGTGTCACTAACGAGGACTGCCACCGACTCTGGGAACAATGAGCTAAATATATTGTCGATAAGTGAATGCGTACTCTCAGTAACCCGTGTCGGAATCGTAACAGCAGGATATAGGCCTGAACCTGCCATATTATTTAGCAAATCTGCTGCTTCGGCCGTTAGCGGAATACTGAGGTTAATATTAAAATCTCCCATGAGAATAAGCTCATTTTTTTACACTCTGCTAGCTCCAGAACTTGAGTCATATGTTCGATAAACTGAGACGTTGACCCTGACGGAGAACGATAAATTTCACCCACAATAACTCTTTCATTTGGGGACAGCCATACTTATAGGAACAACGACTCAAAAATTCCTTCAATATTTCGTGTAAGGTCTTGCCTAGTTTAAACCGCGTGTGTGTCGCGGAAATATATTGCTATACCACCCCTTTTCATCTGTTTTCTATGGAGAAAATGGCTAGTGTGACCTGGAATATCCAAAAGGCTTTCGGCTTGTTGTGTAGTAAATGTTTCACATGGGCATATACAATCTGGTCTAAGCTCCCGACATGTCAACTCTAGATCAGCAAATGGGGAAAACAGTCCTTGGCAATTCAAATGAAATACCAAAAGCCGAGAATCGAAAGACCTCCCAGTAATTACATTAGAAATTACATATTACTTTTAGGAACATTTTTATCATCAAACAAATGGAAATCATTTTCTTGACCAATTTCTTGATCAAAAATAAGCTTGAGATTTAAATAAGCCTCTTCTAAATTCTTTAATCTATCTATATCAAAATCTCTTATACCTCTCGGGGATAAAGCTGAAGAAGAGTCATCACTTACAAACTGCAATCGGCGGTCCGTCGTGGAAATTCCAGAAGAGTGAGGAGCCAAAAACAATGAACATACCCGATTGAACTTCTTTATGGAACACTGAAAGGAAACAAAAACAAACTAGATACCTTGAATTTCGGGAACATGAAAAAAGAGAAAAGAAAATTGAACAAAGATGAAACAAAAAAATAAGCAAACAAAATTTTCGCTTGACATCCTTTTCTGCTATACATCTTAAAACAGATTTACTGTGCGGCTTCAACAATAATTCAAAAAATTTCTCACGATATCACATACATAAAAATTAAATATCGGAGAAAAACAAATTACAAAACTACTGGTCAGAAACAACCTCCTCTGGGTCATTTTTGGCAAACAGTTTTAGCAGATCGAAACAGTCATCATCGTATTTAACCCACTGCTGCGAGCTTTTTGACTTTTGTGTCTCCAGCCAGAGTTTTAGGTTACGCTGGACTGCACGAGTCTTACCGACCTTCTCTGCTCCCTTTGCATTTTTTAGCTTGTAACCGAGAGCCAATAATTCCTTTCTTCACTTTCCTAATTCAGCAGGTAAGTCAGTTGATGTGCTGTAGCCCGTCTTCTTTAGTTTACCACATTCTTTAAGAATCAATGAACGATCATAACTGTTGATCTGCACGAAAATAGGCTCAACTGTTTTTTTTCCTACCGCTCCATAGACTAGGGCCAACACCATCATCAGACGCGGTGAATTTTTTGACCCTATACGCGACACTGATACCTATTTGATCAGTATCCGCAATCCCGAGTTATATTCCGAAGAAATTTTTTACTGTATCACGAAGATTTTCAGATTCATTTGGCGTATCGATCACGTGAAGCAGAATATTGTTTCTCCGTGTATGTAAATCCACTCGAAGTGTAGACGATTTCATCTTAATCAGTTCCGATTTTAACAGCTTATTTTCTGTCTTCAACACCTTATTTTCTTGCTGTAGCTTCGAAATCGTAGCAGTTAATTCATCCATTCGCCGGTCAAAATACTTTTTTGTTAGTGATGTAGCCATCTGTTATTTTTTCAACAATAATGCCGAACAATTCCGAAAATCCTTAAAAAGTCATGAAAGGATACTTACTCGCAAGGGCCCATAGTTTGTAATATCAAGATATTACTTAGGGCCCACTTTCAGCAATCGCAATCAGTCAAAACTTATTATGAAAATTGTTTATCCAAGCAGCGTCCTTTGGGCAAGTGACGTAGCTAATCCAAATTCATTTCGCACCCGGAGACTTTCACTGTCTGAATGCTAACAGGTAACTGGAATGCTAACAGGCAACTGAATGCTAACAGGTAACACTTTTATAACTTTAAGAAATCAAATATTAATTAGTGATTTTAAGGAATAAATATCAGCATTATGTATATTAAACTGACAATGCGCACTTTTTTTCCAGTAACTTCATTTGAATTTTTTTTCAGTAAAGGACAAATTATATTCTGGCTTTTAGAAAGCATATGGAGTTTGAACCCTGCTCATATTAATTTCTGCTCGTTTGCTCATTTTGTTATTTAGGTGCGTCCAATAAGTAATGAGACTGGTCGACGTGCGACCTTCCAATCGCCACCACGAGCGCTCTCAATAGGTGGTATCGGTGATTGGGTTCTTGCCAAACCATCGCACCCCGCGGCAGTAGCGTCTGGACAGTGAGAGAGTGAAGATCGATTGTTTCGCAAAGTGTGCTTTTTCATTTTGGTCACAGGATAAAAAGTAAAAAATTAAACGGACGACAGAGCAGCGATACGCCATCAAGTTCTGGTTTCTCTTGGGCAAAGCTGCTTCAAAGACTCTTGCCTTGATTGAGCAGGCCTACGGAGACCATGCCACGACGAAAGCCCAGGTTTTTCGTTGGCACAGGGACTTCAAAGACGGGCAGGAGACAGTTCAGGACAAAGATTGATCTAGACGCCTTTCGACGAGTTCATCGGATGAAAGCGTGTCAAAAGTTAAAGGACTGTTGGACTCCAACTGTCAGTTGAGTCTGCAATTCATATCGGAAGAACTTAATATGTGCAAGTCAACGGTACGATAACATTGTAACCGAGAATCTCAACATAAGAAAATTTTGTGCAAAATGGGTGCCAAAAGTACTGAGTGACGAGCAGAAACGACGACGAGTTGACCTGTGCCGTGAAATGGTGGAGGTTGTGGAAGTTGAAGCAGACTTTTTACACGCCGTAATGACAGGCGACGAAACATGGGTTTTCCATTACGAACCGGAGACCAAACGCCAGAGTTCCGAGTGGCACACACAAGGGTCTCCGTGCCCCAAGAAGGTGGGGTGGTACACAACCGTGGGGTGGTTCACAGCGATTTTGTGCCTCAAGAACAAACTGTCAGCACTGCTTTCTACAAAGACTTCCTTGCGTGACACAAAAAGGGGTCTCCGTGCCCCAAGAAGATGGGGTGGTACACAGCGATTTTGTGCCTCAAGGACAAACTGTCACCGGGTCCGCCACCGACTCTGGAAGCAATGAGCTGCATATGTTGTCGATAAGTGAATGCGTACTCTCAGTAACCCGTGTCGGAATCGTATCAGCAGGGTATAGGCCTGAACCTGCCATATTATTTAGCAAATCTGTTGTTTCGGCCGTTAGCGGAATACTGAGGTTAATATTAAAATCTCCCATGAGAATAAGCTCATATTTATGACACTCTGCTAGCTCCAGAACTTGAGCCATATGTTCCATAAACTGAGGCGTTTACCCTGACGGAGAATGATAAATTTCACCAACAATAACTTTTTTATTTGGGGACACACATACTTCTAGGAACAACGACTCAAAAATTCCTTCAATATTTCGCGTAAGGTCTTGCCTAGTTTGAACCGTGTGTGTGTCGCGGATATATATTGCTATACCACCCCTTTTTTCTGTTTTCTGTTGAGGAAATGGCTATTGTAACGTGGAATATCCAAAAGGCTTTCGGTTTGTTGTGTAATAAATGTTTCACATAGGCGTACATAATCTGGTCTAAGCTCCCGACATGTCGACTCTAGATTAGAGAATGAGGAATGCAGTCCTTGGCAATTCTAATGAAATACCGAAAGCAGAGAATCGGAAGACCTCCCAGTAATTACATTAGAAATTGCATATTTACTTCTAGGAAAATTTTTATCATCAAACAAATGGAAATCATTTTCTTGATCAAAAATAAGCTTGAGATGTAAATAAGACTCTTCTAAATTCTTAAATTTATCAATATCAAAATCTCTGATACCTCTCGGGGATGAAGCTGAAGAAATAGTCATATCTTGGCAACTATCACTTACCCGTCTTCTCCTGCTGTCATTTCTCCAGTTAGTCTGGACGCAACAACTAGCATAGTAGTTGTCCAAAAGTTTAACTACCTGAGATCCACGATTTTCTTCAGATGGCTCTCTTCTCCCCAAGCTTCAAGCAAGGCTATCCAAGGCGTCTTCTGCCATGGGCAGGTTGAACCGTCACTTTTGGCAAAAACTGAATATCAGTCGTTCAACCAAACGTCGAATTTTCAACGCCCTCGTCAGTTCTCTGATGCTTTATGGAGCTGAGACTTGTCAAGGATCAGCTAAAACTCTAATGACCATAGATAGATTCCAGTCGAGGAGTCTGAGAAGGATAGAAGGTATACGGTGGGTCGACATCGTGAGTGACAAGAAACTGCTGCATCTCGCAAAGCAGTCCTGATTTTGTACCCTAGGAGCCGAACGTACCTAACCGTGATTTAGACATCTACTCTGGATGCCCCCGCACTTACCCGCAAAGACGATCTTCGACCTTGACCCGGTCAAAGCCGGTTAGAAGCAACCTCAGGGTCGATCAAAGAAGCGACGGTTCGACAGCGTTTCCGAGTTCCTAGCGATGGCAAATATCAGACCAAGTGAAGCGCAAACCTTTGCAATGGACCAAAGTGGATAGAGGAGGCAGACTCTCTACGCCGAGTAGCACCCGGCAGGAGATCTAAGTCAAGTAAGTCAAGTCAAGTTAATTTCAGTACAATTTTTCCGGTATATACAAATGTAAAACGGCATGCTGGCATCGGTACCGAAAGCTAGATGGCAGGTCATAATCTATTTTATTATTCTTGCGGTAATTCAAATTCAAGAAATTCATGGTCTGTAAGGTCATGCTATATTGTGAAAGATGAATATCGTGCACCCGTTTAGAACTCATGAAAAAAAGAGTTTTAAGGTCCTTTTTGAACAAGATGAAGAGACGTTTGAAGTAGAGGCTGATATCGGAGGATTCTTTAATGGTATTCAATATGGGATTAGGCTAGTAGGCCCAGGCTTGTCACAAATTACAGTTGGGTTTAGGCAGTATAGGCCTAATTGTCAATGTTTCGGTAAAATTCTACTTTAGCTACTTTTGACTATCTTGGAAAGGGGTTAGGTTAAGAAAATGAAACTTTCAGGGATGGGTCTCACAGGCTAAAGTATGTCCTGGGAAGATATTTTGAAGTACCCACCTCCACTCCTTCTCCCTCTAGAGGGTCCTGACCTTTGATGACCTTTAAAAATATGTGTGTTATAAAAGTGAAACCTTGCAAAATAGATCTTCTGCTTAAATGAAGTACAACAAAATTGTTTTCAGCTTCACAACTTTGCTCAATCCCAATTTATAAGGTTTTAAGGTAAAATTCTATTTTAGCTGCTTTTGACTATCTTGGAAAGGGGTTAGGTTAGAAAACTGAAACTTTCAGGGATGGGTCTGTAGGCTAAAGTATGTCCTGGGAAGGCATTTTCAAGAAGCCTACCTACCTCTACTCTTTCTCCCTCTAGAGGGTCCTGAAATTTGCCTGACTATGACAGGTCTATGACCCATAAAAGTGAAATTTTGACAAAACATATCATTCTACATGTAATTTTCAGTTACCAGTTTCTGTTTCTCTGAGCTTCATGACTCTGCAAATGCAATTTCAGTTATTTGAGCAGAATTTTAAAGCCATATACAATGTTTTATTTCCAAAATTTAGGAAATAGTATATTGTATATGGCTTTAAAACTCTTACTCAAATAACTGGGATTGCATTGTCAGAGCTGTGAAGCTCAGAGAAACAATTTTGTTACACTTATATTTCAGCAGTAAGATCTTGTATTGTCAAGGTTTCACTTTTATAATTACAGATTTTTAAAAGTCCTCAAAGGTCAGGACCCTCTAGAGAGAGACGGAAAAGAGGTAGGTAGGCTACTTCAAAATACCTTCCTAGGACATACTTAAGCCTGTAGACCCATACCTGAAAGTTTCATTTTCCTAACCTAACCCCTTTCCAAGATAGTCAAAAGTAGCTAAAATTAGAATTTTACCCTTTTGAGAAGAAAATATATTAAGAAAACAATTCTTACTTCATATATATGCATCATCCGACAATTATAATCCTCAGCTATTAGGCTACACTATTTTGACTGTAATTCTAATTCGATAGGCCTAGTGCTTTGGACAACCCATATACTTCAATAGATGATGCAAATAGGCTATTGTAACCCAAACAGTTAGCAATAATATTATCAACAATAAGCCTATATTTGCCAGCGTATCAACTCTGAGTAATTCAACTCATCTGAGCAACTAAGAGAAGAATCTATCTCTTATGTTGTTAACCAATGATCTGACAAAGATCTTCAAGAGACAGATAACACACAATGATAAGCCTAGTACGGTAGGGAGCCTGAACCTGTTTGGTTTATTCCTTGATTAAGTTGATAAATGATGTCCAACAAAGCTAAAAGAAAACATATTAGCCCAATTAAAGGCCACGACAAATGTGCTGCCTGTTCTACTGAACTGGATGAAGGGTCCTCTGCTATTGAGTGTGATATTTGTGAGAAGTGGATCTGTGGTAAATGTCTGGACCTGTCCCCTGGAGAATATAAACTACTAACTAAGATGATGCAATCCCTTACATGTTCCTGGTCATGTCCAGTCTGTAAAGTTAACCCTCCCCCTCCCCCCTCTAGTGAGCAAGCTGTGATAAGTTAAACAAGCTGGCATATGTCATGGACAATTACTTAAAATCCTTAAGGGAAGATCTTAAGCACGAGTTTGCCATAACAAGTTAGTTAAGACAAGCTCTTTCCCAACTGAGAACTGACATAAAAAGTGACATTTCTGGCCAAGTTAGCAATATTACAAACAGGGTATCACATATTGAAAATTTGTTACAATCAGTTTGCTCTACCTCAACAGCTCAGGACCTAGTGGTATCTATAGTGTCCTCTAAGTTGTCTCAACTTCTGTCAGCCCAATTATCTGAATCTGATGTTTGTTGGATAGCACGTTCAGAGTGCCAGCGTTTTGAAAGATGTCTTAATATTGTTGCTTTTGGTATCCCCCCCCCAGTCTGATGATGCAGATTTCCTGTACAATTATCTCTTATGCAGTTATGGAGTTGACATTGGTGTCCCCCTATCCCAAGTAAAAAGACTTTCTAATAGCCATCAACTATCTGGTAGCCACCCCCTCCTCTTCTCTTCTCTGTACCATCTACTGAATTTAGAAAGCAAATTATACAGAAATCCTCTGAAACAAAAGGATCAATTAGTTTTATGGAGATAGACCTAAGGGGAATCACATTAAGCACAAAGCTGAAATGCAGAAAAGCTAAGGGAGAAGCAGACTTGATAATCAGCAATGGTGCCATCATTCAAAAAAACTTGCCAGTTGGAGCAATCCCCCAGACCCCTCCAATGTACATGCCTCCTTCTACCTCTAATAATTGTTTAAATGTTTATGGACTTGCATCACCTAATTCTGTCTCTCAATGGTCTAGTAGTGAACACAATAATAATAGTCTCCTTTCTGATGCTGACACTTCTCTTGTTTCTTCAACAACAACTTGTTTAACTGAGGTTTCTTCCTTGTCATTTCATAGTGCTGCATCCAATAACCTTACCAGTCCTTTAGTTCCTGCATCCTTGCTGATTCCTACATCTCAGGGGATGAGATTCCTTAGCTCCAATGTTGATAGCCTCCCTAATAAGCTTTCTGAACTCTCTTTTTGTATAATCTGAAGGAGTGGATGTTGCTGCAATTACAGAAGTTTCACCAAAAAATACCTTGTCAGTTTTAATTCCTGACGAAATCAAAATAGATGATTACCAACTATTTTCTAATCTGAATTCCCCACTCTGCCACCGAGGAGTGTGCCTTTATATAAGAGATGGAGTAAATGTTAGTCTCATTCAATTCTCTGAATACCGATGGAATTGAGTCTGTGTGGATTAAATTACACAATAAAAGAACTTCGATTATCGTGGGTGTTGTTTATAGAAGCCCTAGTGCTCCATGTGTTGTGGACTCGGAATCAAATTTGTCTGTCATGTTTTTTCATATGATGACCAATTTCGCCAGCTATGATCTTATCCTTATGAAGGACTTTAACCATCCTGAAATCCAATGGATTGACGGATTTGATTTTTGTAATAGAGATTCTCCTTTTTTTTCTGCCTTTGCTGATAATTCCCTCTTTCAAACAATTTCACAACCAACTCGTTTTAGGGAAGGTCAAATCTCCAACACTCTTGATCTGGTTATACTCAGTAACCCTGACCTTCTTATTAAGAATGTTATAACCACACCTGTTGGTAATAGTGACCATATTGTAATTATTTCAAAGTTATGTCTACCTACCATTCAGCCTTCCTCTAAGCAACAATAGTATGTTAACTACAAAATAGTCTCTGATAAACTTGACAAAGTCAACTGGAAAAAGCTTATTACTGATGATATTGAGGAGAGTTGGTCAAATGTAAAAATGGAAATTCTAAATTTTGAAAAGTCATGCACCAGAATTTTTCAGGTAAAACAGGCAAAGAGTTTACCTTTTTTGACTACTAAAATTAGTAAGCTAATCAATAGAAAACACAGAGCATGGAACCATTAATGGAAAAATTAGACCACAGAAAATTTTCTAGTCTTCAAATCTTTTCATAATCAAACAACAAACCAAATAATGGTGTTGAAGAGAAGGTTCGAGGAAAAACTGGCAGAGGAAGTTAAGGTTAACCCTAAATCTTTCTGGCATTATGCCACTCAAAAATGTAGCAGCAGATGCACAATCCCGGATATCCTGCATGATAGTAAATCAGTTGCTGATCCTGAACTGAAAGTTGAAATTTTCAATCAATATTTCTCTTCTGTTTTTTTTGTCCAACCTCAGTATTGTATATCCTATTCCTCCTTTATATGATGTATCACATAATATGGAACCAATTTTGATTGCAGATACTTTGGTTTTAAAGGAACTGACATCCCTCAAACTGAATAAATCTGCTGGCCCAGACGGCATTCACCCTCGTATTCTACACAAATGTTGTACAGTTTTGTGTCAACCTCTTTCCCTGCTGTTCAAATTATCATTAAATCTTTCTAGACTACCTCAGGATTGAAAAACTGCACATATTATTCCTATTTTTAAAAAAGTAGAAAGGACCTTGCTGAGATCGACCCGTCAGCAGTTGTTAAGGTTCTTGAAAGAATAATTAATTCTGCAGTTGTTAAACACCTTAAAGCAAATAATGTTTTACACAGTTCACAACATGGTTTTCGTACTGGAAGATCTATTGACACCAATCTCCTTAAATCATATGATCACATCACCAAGTAGCTTGATATAGGGATTCCTGCTGACGTGGTTCTGCTTGAGTTTTGTGAAGCTTTTGACAAAGTGTGTCACAATTGACTTACAATTAAATTGTGCACAGTTAAGCTTGAAGAGAAATCCATGCTTTGGATCCTTGATTTTCTTTACTTCCTAAACCAATGTGTTCAGTTGTTTGATGACTCTGGAGATGGTATTCTTTCTTCCTCAACATGTGTTCTGAGTGGAGTTCCTCAGGGTAGTGTCTTGGGTCCTACATTATTTAATATTTTCATAAATGATGCTCCTTCCATTATCAGTAGTAATTCAACTCTTTATGCAGATGACCTGAAGCTTCTTGGACCAGCTTTGTCCTGTGAAGATCATGCCCTGCTACAAAATAATCTTCATCTGCTGGGTCACTGGGCTGAGGCCTGGCTCCTTGAATTCAATGGTGCCAAGTGCCATATCATTCACTTGGGCAAACAGAATCCAGGCTGCTCTTATTTTTTCTTAGGCCACCCACTCTCCTCTGTTAATAATGAGCAAGATCTTGGTGTCACTATTGACAACAAATTACAACTCAGCACACATGCTAAAAGATTTGCTGCTGGGGCTAGTTTAACCTTGGGCTTGATTAAGCACACTATCTCTACTCGTTCCTCTTAAGTCATCAGTCTTCTTTATAAGAGACTTCTGCATCATAAGCTTGAAGTTTGAATGTCACTTGCCTCTCCATACTTTAAAAAAGATATAAAATCTCTTGAAGATGTCCAGAGATATGCCACTAAAGTGATATCAGGCATGCAAGAGCTTTCCTATCCTGTAAGACTATCAAAGTTGAATCTCCCTACACTTGTATACAGGAAAAATAGAGGGGATGCCATTTTAGCCTTTAAGTTATTGAGGGCTAATATTCTCCCAGCATTATTCCCTGCTGTTAGCACCAATTCAAGAACTAGAGGTCATCAACTGAAACTTATCAAGCAGTCTACAGCATCTAGAGTCCATACTCAATTCTTCTCAACATATATTGTGAACAATTGGAACAAATTATCTAATGAAACTGTTACTGCTGAATCTGTTGATGTTTTTAAACGAAGGCTAGATACTGAGTGGTCCTCCAAAGAGTGTAAATTCAATTGAGATGCTATCGAAGATGGAGCAGCACCTGGTCACCAGTGATACTTGCATACAATTAATCATCATTCCCGAGCTCTACAAGGAGAAATCCTTAGATTGCTCCTAGCTGCAATTTAAGGTAATTTAAGGTATAGAATAGTTTATCCTATAAATAAAATACAAATACACAATTAGAGGTAAATTTGCAGTTTACAACTACATTTAGCTCTGATGAAAGTGGATAAATCACTTGATGCTCTTTTTATGCTCTTTCATAATTCAATAGTGACTTTCAGGGCAACTTCCATTTTGGATCTTTAAAGAGCTCAAAACAGCCCATTCTCACCAAAATTTCAAAAGTATGTTTCTAAAAAAATGGCTAGTGCAAAGAAAATGCCATATGTAGCTGATTAGGTATGGTAATTATTATTTTTCTTAGTCTTAATAGTAAATGGCATTCTGAAAACAACTTTGTAGAAATTTTTAAAAAGAACTAAAAACCTCATCAAAAATAATGTCATTTTTCAGGGGTTTTAGGCTCTTTTAACAATATTCTGCAAATTTGTTTTCTTAATAAGATTTTACTATTAAGACTAAGGAAAATAATAATTACCATTCCTGAATCAGCTGTAAATGGCAATTTTTTTTTAACTAGACAGTTTTCATAAAACATGTTTTAAACTTTTGGCAACTATGGACTGTTTTACCTTTTATGGCCCCATTAGAGGCTCAAAATGAAATTTGGCCCAGAAATGGTTATTGAACTATGAAAAGGCATCAAGTGATGTAGCCTATCCATGTTCATCCAAGCTTAATTATGTTGTAAACTGTAAATTTATCCAATTAGATTCTGCACTCATCCTATTTCCACATACTACAATTGCTGACATTACAATTACATCTTGCCTCCTCTTCCTAATGGGCCCAGGTATAACCCTAGACTTATACAAAAATGTCCTGATGTGTTTATTTTGGTAATCCTGCTTAAAGACTGCTTCTGAGGTAGAGATGTTTTAGTAACAAGAGGGTTACAATTGAATTCTCTTTCCAACATTCTATCCAAGCATAACAGTTGCCACCTTGACAATTTTTCTCCACCCCTCCCCCCAATGGTGCCAGATATACTGTGCCCTTGGACTTTATGTAAGAAAAAAATGGAAGGAAAGTGTTGAATGGAAATGTAAAGATGTAAGAAAAATGTGATTCTTATAATTTTTTTTTTTTGGTAAAACTCTAGATGAGAGACTTTTTGCTATCTTGGAAGTAGTTGAGTTGGGTGTATTAAACTTCCTGGAATGTTTCAAGAGCTGAACTTAAACTATGTCCAAAGCATAATTTTAACTTCTAAAGAATACAGATGTCTGAGTGTCTATCTTGAAATGTTAAATAAAAAGGTATAAATATGAGGTATGCCTAAAAGCTGCCTGGGTAAAATTGGTGAATAGTGGCTCTCCAAAAGGAGAAACTAGAACAAAAAGAGAGGTATTTTTAGATTACTAGTTTAGGCTCTTTACTATTGTTAAAGTTACATTTATGACAACTCCATCCTTCCTGATAGTCCCATATATAGCCTTAGGTTATGTGGGCAATCAGACTAAAAAAATGAAACATTCTTACTTTGTAATATGCAGCATATTTATATTAGTCAGATTATCAGGTTTTCTTCTATTATTCTTCACATTTCAACTCATTAAAAGTAGTATTTTCTATCCAATATTCAGCACAATCACTCAGGCCAAACTGGATACCTTGAGGCTATATAACCTAACCTGTCTTACAACAGATCAACCAATAGGAAGGACAACAAACCAGTATATAATTAGGGCTATATGTTTCTGTCATTGGGGAGCTAGGGTGCATTGTCACAGAAACAACTATTATATGGAAAAAGAACATAAAATAAGGAATCTAATGGTACCAATTTTATGTCTGTTTATATATATCCTACAACTATATAGGGGGAAGGGGACAGAGTAGGAATTGTTGCAAATTCAACTTTTTTATCATACAAATTAGCAATCTAAAAGTACCTCTCTTTTTGTTCTAGTATCTTTCTCTGAAGAGCTGCTGGCTGTTTTGCAAATTTACCACTATATGTAATGATGTTGGGCTATTGTATGTTAGAAGACAATGTTCCCATGCATTTTAAATCATCAATTCATTTAATCAGTTCATTCCTATTTGCTAAACAATAGTTGAATAATCATAGGGTTAAAACTGATCATAAGATCAGTCTTCTGATATTTTTGTCTCTTTTGAATTTCTTTTGTAAATAAATAGATCTTCTTTAACAGGTAACATTCATGAAAATATTTTTTGAAGAAAATGAAGATGGGGAAGCACAAGCACCAAATATCTCAGTTACCAAAAAATTGTTCAGTTGTACATCTGTAAAATATACTTTTTGTCTGTGGGCTAAATTTAGTCCCTTTAAGGGGGGGGGGTAATTGCCATGGTAGCAAGAGTTATATTTGGAAAGTGTTGGCTAGGGAATTGATAGTGCTACTCATTTGTTATTATAGTGTTACCTCTTTAGAAATAGTCTTAATGCTGGATTACCCCCTGTTTCTCATCAACAGTTGGTCCATAATACCAAATAAAGCCAATATGAAAAAGAAACCAACAAAGTTTTGTATAAAACCAGAGGTTATAACTGATCAAATTAGGGGTAATGGGATGCAATTATGACAGAAGTAATTTTTACATAGCACTGAATAGAGAAGCTAATGTTATATTCCTTTTATCCTATTTGATTTTTATACTAGGGTGAGCAATTGCTTTCCTGACAACTTTCTTTAATATTGTAAAAATAAAGAATTTAGCTAGCTCATGATTTTATAGATTTGATATTTGAATGAATTCCTGAATTTATAATTCGCTGAAAAATTGACATAATTTTATTAGGCCCTGATAGGGATATTGGTAGAGCTATTTAAGCTTTTTAAATCTTAAGCCTTATTTGAATATTTAGTCACAGTTTTGATCAGCTTTAGTTTGGTGCAATCATTTTTTGTATTGGCAATTAAAAAAAATTTCTGTAGAAAGAAAAAACAAAATTGAAACTTAAAACTCTTTAAGCTATTTAACTACTACTACTACTAACAACTCACCACAGCACCAAGCCACCTGAGGCCAGCACAGCTATGCATGCTCCTCCTCCATCCCAATCTATTTAAAGCCTCTCTTTTTACACCCTCCCAGGTAGTTCCCATTTCATTTGAATGTTTCTTTATGATGTCCTCCCACCCCATACAAGGACAACCTGCTTTCTGTTTAGCCCTACGCGTTTGGCCAAAAAGGACAATTTTTGGCAATCTGTCATGCTTCATTCACACAACATGCCCTAGCCACCTCAATCTTTCTTTCATTATAGCCCTAGAAAGCGATATTGAACTGATGATATTGAGCGATTTTTATACAGCCTACTGTTTGAAATATGGTCAGTCAGCCAGGTACCCAGAACAATCTGTAAGCAATTCCTCTTTTAAACATCTAGCAAATCTTCATCTGCGTTTCAGAGCACCCATGCTTCAGAGCCATATTTGACCACTGTCATCACCATACCTTCAGTATTGTAATCTTGGTTTGCAGACTTATCTTCCTATTCTTCCAAACTTTTTTTAACTGTGAAAAAGTTAAGCTATTTAAGCTTTTTGAATTTTAAGCATTATTTAAATATTTAGTTACAATTTTGATCAGCTTTAGTTTTGTACAATCATTTTTTGCAATATTAATCAACAAATGTATTTCTAATAGAATAAAAGAGTAAAGCTGAAACTTAAAACAAGGAAAATTTTTGTTTTTTAGTCTCTGTAACATAACTACAAAACTGGATCTAATTAACTGACTCATCCCTATCTTTGTAGAATTCAGAAAAAATTAGTGCTTTACTGAAAACACAAGAATCGTGCAAAAACAGGATTTTTTCTTACCCAATGATCATGTGTGCCTGATACAAGCCAGTTTTGCCTTGAATTAACCTGAAATTTTAACCATTATTGATTGTGCAATCAAGCAAAATACAAGGCTGATTTGCAAGCTGATAACAGTCAACAATTTTACTGCAAGCAAAATACATGCATGCAAAAAACTCAATGAAAAAACAACAAACAAGACTGCAGCCAGAAGAGAGAAAAGATGAAAAACTAAAACAACATGGGTACTTTGCCTGTATGCTAACTAGGTGTCCTCAGAACAAGAGAAATAAAGATAAAAAATCAAACTTAACTAAAAGCAAATGAAACTACTACCAATATTAATAAAATACAATTGTTGCAACTCATCCATGTAGGGAAAAGAAGCTATTAGAGTTACTTTGATGAGAACATCTATCTATTGCATAAGCAATATATTATGTCCTGTAATCTATTGCATACATCCTGTATGCAAACTAGGATGCCTAGTTTGCATACAGGCAAAATATCCATGTTGTTTTAGTTTTTCATCTTATCTCTCTACTGGCTGCAGTCTTATTTGTCGTTTTCTATCAGTTTTTTTCTCTTTCTTAGGTTTTTGTCATGGCTGGCCAGTTTGGCTTAAGATCTTTCATTTGTATGCATGCAAGAGCAGCATGCTCTTTGCTTTAGCTTGTGGGTTTTCACTCTTAGGGCTTTTTAAAAGAAAAAATTCTTTTAAATGTTTTCAGTTTTTAACTTTAAGAAATAAAAATGAATTAAGATTTTAAGGAATAAATATTAGCATATGTATATTGAACTGACGATGCAGATTTTTTCAGTAAATTCGGTTGAATTTTTTTCAGTAAAGTACAAATTGTATTCTGGCTTTTAGAAAGCATAGGGTTTAGAACCTACACAGATTAATTTCTGCTCGTTTTGAGTTTAAATTATTTTAATTTCTGTTTGTTTTGGGTTTCATTTATTTATTGATACTGATTTGTGGTAGTTGTATGCTTGATAGATTATTTGATTCTATTTTTTTCATTTTTGGTTTAATGGAGTTCAACACTTTTTTTGAAAAACTTATTTTGTGCTAAAAGTTTTTTTTGATTAATTAATAAAATACAATTGTTGCAACTCATCCACGTAGGGAATAGAAGCTATTAGAGTTACGTTGATGAGAACACCTAATCTGTTGCATATGCAATAGATTATGTCCTGTAATCTATTCCATACATCCTGTATGCAAACTAGGACAGGCGAAATATCTGCGTTGTTTTAGTTTTTCATCTTTTCTCTGTACTGGCTGCAGTCTTTTTTTGTCGTTTTTCATTGAGTTTTTTTCTCTTTGTTAGTTTCTTGTCATGGCTGGCCAGTTTGGCTTAAGATCTTTCGTTTGTATACATGCAAGAGCAGCATGCTCTTTGCTTTAGCTTGAGGGTTTGCATTCTTAGAGCTCTATGTCTCTGGCACAAATTAGCCTAGTTTGACCTATGAAATTTGAAGTATTTTTATCTTTAATAGGCACGAATAAAAGGTTTTCTATGTTATTCATTTGTTTAAAGCCTTGGTTTAAGTGTGCAAAAAGACAAAACTTAGGCCACTAGCATGCTTGGATCAAGCTTGTGTGAGGCTTTCACTTGATTTTGGTTTTCTTTTGCAAGCCCATTGTCTTTCCAGGAAATTTGCTCTTTAAGTTGGAGCAGAAAAGTCCTTACGTAGCCTACAGAAAATAAAACACTAATTTACATTGCTTGACATTTTTTTTCCAACTGTTCCTTGACAACTTTTTGGAAGGAAATATATCTTGTGTTTATAAGTATGCCCTTTAGATATTTTACCTCCCATTATATCTTTTTTCAGCTACTTATTAATATTTTATATTTTCAGATGGTAAATATTGTTGGGTTGCTGCTGGCCCAATATTTGAAGTTTATGAAACATGCAAAGGAAGAAAAACTATTGCCAGGAATTTGTCATTTTTTGTTGGAGAAAATAGCCAGCTCACTGTAAGTACTTGGTGTTAGTCTCTGTAGAAAAATTTGTTTAGAATAAAGCAACTGCATCCTTTAGTCTCTATTTAAGGAGGAAACATTGGACCACTGTAGACTTTTTCTACTGACAAACCTGGTTGTAAACTCACTAGGCAAAGAGCCTGTCAGATGGCAGGTAAAAACACAAGTAACTAAAAAAAATATACATAACATAATAAAAGCATAACATAACATAAAACATAATGGCTCAATAAAAAACAAACTAAATATAACATAACTCAAACTCTTCATGAGGACTGAAATAAAAATTTTTCCCCCTTCCCCAAAACCTTATTTCTGAGTCCTCTTACAGCCTTCTCCTAAGAAACCTTCCGAAGGTTTGAACTCAATCCCTCAGCAATTAAACAAAACAGGGCAAACCTACCAAGTATAAAACTCATCACCTTTTAATGAAGCTACATGAAATCTACATGAAGCTACTACATGAAATCTCTAAAATAAGAAGTCATTGTGTTCCTTTAAGCTTCAGACA
The DNA here is from genome assembly GCF_049724085.1 of Artemia sp. Qi Xiang Cuo. NCBI lineage: Eukaryota > Metazoa > Arthropoda > Branchiopoda > Anostraca > Artemiidae > Artemia > Artemia sp. Qi Xiang Cuo. Next base: position 67,160,950 of record NC_142804.1, read on the forward strand.
TTAAAAAGTGTACACTCTCTTATCATTATTGGAAACAAACAAACTCTTAAGGTTGAGTTGGTGTCTCTTCCTAGATGCTTCTGGTAATTGTTGCTATTATGTGTCATCATGTCATTAATTTCAGATTAGCAAATGGCAGGGAGGTTCCAACCTTACGAGTTACATAAGTAAGATGATCTGATTTGTAAAACATGACAATATTTAACTTTTTATTGATGAAATATTGCTTGGCTCAAACCCTTGATCCTGATGTTAGGTATCTGTTTCTATACCATCTCAGCCTGTCAAGCTTGCTAGTGGGTTTTACACCTTTTTTGTGGTGATATATACAAATAAACAGGTTTTCTACAAGTGGGTTTTCTCTGTACATTCAAATTATATAAAATAAGATTCTAAGGACATTATCATAGGCAGCGCATAGCGCTGCCTAAGTAAAAAACGATGTTGGCACAATGTATTTTTTTTTTTTTTGGTTTTTGGTTTCTTGGTCTTAGAACAGGGCAATTCCTATCGAAGGTGTTGTTGTAGAAACTTCGAAAAGGGCTCATTCGATTGGAAATTGGAGTGGCTTGTCCCCTTTTTAATATTAGAAAGTGATTTGAAGGCAACTAACACCCCTTCCACACCCACCATTTCCCCAAACACATCTAATCAAAAATTTGAGATAGCCATTTTGTTCAGCGTATTTGATTCCCAGATAGAAATTATGTTTTTGAGGAGGACACTCCCCCACTGCCCTCAGGGTAAGGCTTGTAAGTTATGCCCTGGGGGTGTATAAGGTTATTATAGAAGGCGTTGTCATAGAAACTTAAAAAAAGGCTCGTTTTGGAAATTCAAGGGGCTAGTGTCCTTTTAATAGTAGAAAGTAATTGCATGGCAGCTAGCCTCCCACTCACGCCCACCTTGTTCCGAAACACATACAATCAAAAATTCTTAGATAGCTATTACGTTCAGCATAGGTGACAATTCTGAACATTAGGTAATTTTGAATAACAATCCTCCCACAGCCCTAAGAGCTAGGGGTTGTAAGTTATGCCCTGGGGGCATATAAGGTTTTTTTTTTATAGAAAGCATTGTCATAGAAACTTCAAAAGGGCTCATTTTATTGGATATTGAAATGGATAGTGCCCTTTGTAATAGTCGAAAGCGATTGGAAGGCACCTAACACCCCTTCCACGCCCACCATTTATCCAATTAAAATTTTGAGATAGCCATTTTGTTCAAAGTCGTTGAAAGGTCCGGAAACTATTTCTAAGAGGATGACACTCCCCCCACAGCCCTCAGGGTAAGGGTTATAAGTTATGCCATAAGGGCATATAAGGTTTTTATTGAAAGCTTTGTTGTCGAAACTTGAAAAAGGGCTCATTCGATTGGAAATTCAAAGGGCTAATGCCCTTTTTAATAGTCGAAAGTGATTTGAGGGCAACTAACCCTCTTCTCACGCCCATCTTTTCCCCCAAACACATCAAATCAAAATTTCTAAATAGCCATTTTGTTCAACGTAGTTAAAAGTTTTAGAAATTAGGTCTTTGAGGATGAAAACCCCCTCAGAGCCCTCGGGGCAAGGGTTGTAAGTTATGCCCTGGGGGCATATAAGATTTTTTATAGATAGTGATGTTGTAGAAACTTCAAAAAGGGATCACTCGATTGGAAATTAGAAGGGCTAGTGCCCTTTGTAATCGTCGAAAATTATTGGAGGATAACTAACACCCCTCTCATACCCACCATTTCCCCAAACACATCCAATAAATATTTTGAGATAGCAATTTTTTTCGAAATAGGTAAAAAGTCTGGCAATTATATTTTCGAAGATGACACTCCCCCCACAGCCTTCAGGACAAGGGTTGTAAGTAATGCCCTGGGGGCATATAAGGTTTTTTTTAGAAAGCGTTGTCGTAAAAACTTCAAAAAGGAATCATTCGATTGGAAATTGAAACGGCTAGTGCCGTTTTTAATAGTCGAAAGTGGCTGGATGACAAGTAACCCCCCCTCTAACGCCCACCATTTCCCCAAACACATCCAATCAAAATTTTGAGATAGCCATTTTGTTCAACGTTGTTGAAAGGTCCGGAAATTATGTCTTTGAGGATCAAGGGTTATAAGGTTATAAGTTATGGCCTGGTCAAGGGTTATAAGTTATGCCCTGGGGCATATAAGGTTTTTATAGAAAGCGTTGTCGTCGAAACTTCAAAAAAGGCTCATTCGATTGGAAATTGAAATGTCTAGTGCCCTTTTTAATAGTCGGAAGTGATTGAGAGCAACTAACCCCGCTCTCATGCTCACCATTTTCCCATAACACATCCAATCAAAACTTTAAGATAGCAATTCTTCAACGTAGTTGAAAGTTCTGGAAATCAGGTCTTTGAGGATGACGACCCCCCCCCCTACCCTCAGGGGAAGGGTTATAAGTTATGCCCTGAGGGCATATAAGGTTTTTATTGAAAGCGTTATCGTAGAAACTTCGACTGGAAATTGATAGGGCGAGTGCCTTTTTTAATAGTTGAAAGTGATTGGAGAGCAACTAACGCCCCTCTCACGCCCATTGTTTCCCCAAACGCATCCAATACAAATTTTTAGATAGCCATTTTGTTTAACGTAGTTGAAAGCTCTGGAATTTAGGTCTTTGAGGATGACAACCCCCTCATAGCCCTCAGGGCAAGGGTTGTAATTTATGCCCTTGGGGCATATAAGGTGTTTATAGAAAGCGTTGTTATAGAAACTCAAAAAGGGCTCATTCGATTGGAAATTGAAAGGGCTAGCGCCCTTCTTAATAGTCGAAAGTGATTGGAAGACTTGACATTTTTATAGTTAAGATCGATGGGATACAATGTATTAATATTTTGTTTATTTTTATTTTTTATTTTTATTTTTTTTTAGACCAGGGCACTTCATATCGAAGGAGTTGTCTTAGGAACTTCGAAAAGGGCTCATTCAATTGAAAATAGAGAGGGCTTATGCCTTTTTTAATAGTCGAAAGTGATTGGAGGGCAACTAGCCCACCCTCCCATTTTCCCATTATATTTAAAAACTAAATGTTGCCTTAAGATTAAATCAAAATGCACTGTGTTAATGCCAATTCCCAATAAGGCATCTCAGCAATATCCCAAGAACGTCTGAGGGTATTATGTTCAAACTTTCGGGGCTATTTCTGCTCTTAAAATTTAACCTAATCAAAATAGCGTAAGTGTATCCAAGCTATCAAAGAAAGTAAACAGATTTTTTTTGCGAATGGTATCAAGTTTTCTATTTCAGGTCAACTAGATGAGGTATGAAACTCAATTAAATACTACTATTTCGTTCCAAATTTTTAAAAGCGTGTATGTTGTTCAAAATTGCTGAAAATTTTTCTCCAGCATACAAAGGGCAGGCCAAACTATAAAGTCTTAAGAAAATCAAAAAGATTTAAAGAATTATTTTCTTTTTCCCTGAAAAGACTGTGTCAATGTAAAACGAACAGAAATTAATTAAAAAAAATTCTTCCACAAAATAAGTTTTTCAAAGAAAAGTAAAGAACTCCATTAAACCAAGAAAGAGCAAAAATAAAATCAAATAATCTACCAAGCGTGAAACTACCACAAATCAGCATCGATAAATAAATGAACCAAATTGAACAGAAATTACAATAAATAACCGATTCAAACTCAAAACGAGCAGAAATTTACATGAGTAGGGCTCAAAACCACTATGTCTTCCCAAGGCCAGAACATAATTTGCGCTTTACTTAAAGAAATACAAAAGTTTAATATACATATACTGATATTTAGTAATCAAAATGTTAATATTATTTGATTAAGGTTATAAAAGTAAAAACATTTATATTTTTTATAGGAATAGGGATTTAGGAATAAGGAATAGGAATAGGAATTTCCTATTCCTGACAGGGAAATCCTGCTTGCGTGGCCTTACAGTGGCATCAGTTGGACCTTTCACGAGCTTTCCTAACCAAAACTATGACTGCTAACAGCAGTGTTGGATGAACTTGACAATTGGTGCCCCTGGAGGAAATTATAGCCTAGTAAACGACACAACATTCACACTGGATTCTTATTATAGGATGATTCTTCTGTGTTTGTTCTGTTTTTTGTGGGATTTTTATGGGCTGAAAAACCTCTTCCTAGCTAATTTATGTACTTTGGGTTGCCTCCCTGTATTAGCATAATATTTGTAGGCATAAATATATAATGAGTCAGAGGTAATAGGCTTGAGATTGTCTGTGCAGAATTTTGACTCTTGTTGATAGAAGAGCACCGCCAAGTGTGGAAAACCAAGTTGTGACCAAGATAGGCCCAGGATTGCACAAAGCCTCCACTCATACTGGAGGTCCCAGAGACCTCCTTTGCTGTCTGCTTCTAAGCCAGCTTAAGTGCTTCCTATAGATTTGAGAAGATGTGTTCGTCCCCATCCTACACTGGTTCTGGGATTATTGCTTTTCCTGAGCCCATAATAATTTCAGTAATTTAAAGAATATGAAAATTGCAACTTGGAATGTTACAACGTTAAAAACAACACCATATTGACATTTTCACTGACGAATTCAAACGCTTTGAACTAGACTTATTAGGCGTTTCAGAAACTCAAACCCAAGGGGTAGGAAACATGAAATTAGGTGATTTAGAATTTTTTTTACTCAGGTAGGAAGGATGGGGCTCATATGCAGGGGGTAGGGCTCAGGATGAATAAGGAAGCTGCTAAGTCTTGTTTGGGTTGGGAAGGTATTAATAAGACAAGGCTAGTTGCTCATAGTAGTCATAGTAGTATAAGCCCCTGTAGAACCAACTTACGGAGACAGCAGTGGCTCAGATGGATTTTACTTCCAGCTACAGGAACAAATAGACATTGCCCGTGGTAGAATGGTCCGTTTTATTTTTATTAGGGGATTTTAATACATAGGTTGGTAGAAATAGGGATAGATGATAGCCTAGTCTAGATAAATTTGGTGTTGGAAAAGAAAACAGTAACGCTTAAAGACTGCTGCAAGTTTGTAGGTATAACAATCTAGTTATAACTAATACTGAATTTGGTCACAAAATGGCCCATAAGGTAACATGGTATTCACATGATGGTAAGACCTATAACCTTATGTAATTGTAAGCCGAAGACTTTCAGGATCAATGCAAGATACTAGGGTATGTAGGAGTGCTGTGATTGATTTTAAAAGTAAAGATCACTCTCTGGTAGTGTCGAATGTTATTTTCAAGCTGAAATTTAGGAAGGGTAACTACCTTCCGAAAAGCTGTGGCGCTGGTAGACTCCAGGATGAGAATTTGAGCGAAGATTTCCTGGAACAGTTGGATTCTAAACTGGAGAATTTTGAATTTGACAACGTAGAAGATGGATGGAGTGATTTTAGGAAAATAGTTTGTGAAGACGCTGATAGTGATAGGTCGGAATGATAGATCATATGAAAATAAGAGGAATGGAAAGAAATAGGAGAAAGTATTAAAATGTGAATTGAGAAGGAATGAATGGAGTCCATGGGTAAAATTGCTGAAGATCTTGAAGATGCAGCCAGAGGGCATAATAGTAAAATATTGTACTGGCATGTTAATAAATTGAGAGGGAATAGTCAATCTGGATTTGTATCTTAGTGATAAGGTAGGAGTTAAAGAGAGGTGGGCAGAATACTTTGAGAATAGACTAAACCATGATAGAGCTATAGGAAAAGTTATCTTGTGATACTTTGGATATGAAAGGAGATTTATCCTGTGAGGAAGAATTAGTGACAGTACTAAAAGGATTAAAAAACAATAAGGCCCCAGATGCTGATAATGTGCTTAATGCGTTTTTTTTAGATATGGTGGTTATGAAGTTAGAGATAGAATACTGAAGATCATGAATATGATTTATGAAAAAGGGGTAGTACCCAGCGATTTTAGTAAAACTCTTAATGAAACCCCTCTATATAAGAAAGAGTGAGTGTGGTAATTATAGAGGCATTAGCTTCGTTTCTGTAGGAAGCAAATTACTTAGTATGCTGACACTTTTTAGACTCCGAAATGGTGTCGGCAAAGTTTTAAGAGAAGAACAGTGTTGTTTTAGGAAAAGGAGAGGATGCGTCAGCCAAGTTTCTACTATTAGATTAATAATTGATATATGCCTGAGTCATCAGATCCCTCTAGCCCTCAGTCTTATAGATTATGAGCAAGCGTTTGATTTAGCTGATAGAAGAGCCTTAGCGAAGGTCCTATCCTTGTATGGCATACCAGATCAAGACATTAAAGTGATTAGGGCTATGGACAAAATAACATTACTTCAGTTAAGCTTGGAAGTGAGGTTAGTAGTTGGTTTCATATTAAATCAGGAGTTAAGCAGGGTTGCGTCCTATCCTCATTTATATGGATTATTTGGATTGACTTTGTCTTAAGGAGCACAAAAAAGGCAATGGCAAAACACAGAATCAATTGGAGAAATACAAACTCTGTTAGAGAAATTAAGTATCCTAGCTGACAGTGTTAGGAAAATAAATGAATTTTTTTGAGTTTTAAGAGTTCAGGGTGCAAGAATAGGTTTGAAAATTAATATTAAGAAGACAAAGTTGCTAAGACTAGTAATAAGTGATGATAAAGAAGGGATGTTGGGTAACGAGAAGATGGATCAGGTGGACAGCCTCATAAGTGAAAGAAAAAGTAAAGACGGTGGATGCAGTGAATATGTTAAAGTAGAATATCAAAGTCCCAGGGTGTTTTTCACTGTTGAAAAAAGTTCTGAAGAATAGAAAGATAAGGCTGCGTCTGCGAACCAAGATCAGAATATTGGAAGCTACAGTGATGATAGTGGTCAAATATGGTTCTGAAGCGTGGGTGCTTCGAAAGGCAGAGGAGGATTCCCTAGATGCTTTCCAGTGAAAGTGCCTACAGAATGTTTTGGGTAGGTGACTGAATGACTGTATTTCAACCAGTAAGCTGTACGAAAAACGCGGCTCAATCCCGCTTTCTAGGGCTATAATAAGAAAAAAATTGAGATGAATAGGACACATTCTGCAGATGAAAAATGACAGGTTGCCAAAGATTGTCCTTTTCGGCCAGCCGTCTAGGGCTAAACAAAAAGCAGGTCGTCCTCGGTTGGGAATCCCATGTAGTAGTGAATCCCACCTTCCCAGAAAGGTTTGGTTGGAAAACACAAAATATGTAAAATCAGTATGTTTTGGAGGATTTTGCAAAAGGTTTCAGAAATACCACTCCAATTAAAAAGAAAATCAAGCTTTCCTTTGCAAATAGAGGTGTCTATGGGAAACAATACACTGTTGGTGTTTGAATTCCTACGGACAAAAAGTATTGCCAAATCTAACTGATTAGTTTTTCTTAATTCTTTTCACGGTTCAACGTTACAAAACTGATGGGAAATGTGGCATTGCCCGAAAAGCTTCAAAATTTCTAAACAATTAAATAAAATCTAAGAAAATCGCGAATTTTAGATATGAGTATGGGAGACAATTAAAAAGAAAATCTTAATCACTCCAATTAAAAATTAAAAAGAAGATTTATTGTAAATATTAAAGTTTTTAGCACCTATGTGTAGATAAACACTGTTAAACTTTAGTAAACAATCTAATACCCAGATTTATTAGAAAAAATCCAAATTATTAGAAGAAATTTCAATTTCACTGTAAGTTTTTACATGCAAACACAGGTTAATACAGAAATCTTATAATTGAATTTTTCTTTTTTAGGTTACGTGTGTTGAAGATGTAGGGGAACGCTGGATCGTGATTGGCTGTGCCAACAAAGAAAAAGGTCATCTCTTCCTTTATAACACAGCTAGAGGGAAGCTTATATCTCAAGCTGTTGTAACAAAAAGGGTAATTTTAATTTTATATCTTATTTCCCTTCTTTTTTTAATCAACATCTTTAACCAAAATATACCTTGTTTACTCCTCTTTATTGAATTGGCTTCAAGTACTGGAATAAATGTACAAAAGTGAAGACTATTCCAGCCAAAAGAAATGATAAAAGTCCAAATTCTTAAAGTAGGCGTACAAAGAACAGTGGAAAAGAAATGTGGTTGTTGGAATTGATTAAGTTAAAATTTACCCAACCATATATATCATAATGGATCTGGAAAAATCAGAAGTTCAATTTTTAATTAAAAAGATCTCCATACGCCATCATGCAGTTTTTGATAATAGTGAGTGCCAAATCAGAGGCAACGCTGTAGCGTTGCCTATAGTAAAGGCCATACGGCTCCAATGTTTTATTATTATTTATTATTATTATTATTTTTTTTCCAGAGGCACTTCATATGGTAGGGGTCATCGTAGAAACTTCAAAGGGGGCTCATTTGATTGGAAATCGAAAATTCTCGTTCACTATTTTTAAGTTCTATAGTTTTAAGTTCTGGAAATTAGGTCTTTGAGGATGACAACTCCCCCACAGTCCTCAGGGCAAGGGTTGTAAGTTATGCCCTGGGGGCATATAATGTTTTGTATGGACAAAGTTGCCGTAGAAACTTCAGAAAGGGCTCATTCGATTGGAAATGTAAATGAGTAGTTCCCTTTTTAATAGTCGAAAGTGATTCTAAGGTAACTGACACCCCTTCCACGCCCACCATTTCCCCAAACACATCCAATCAAAATTTTGATATAGCCATTTTGTTCAACGTAGTTGAAAGTTCTGGAAATTATAAGTTTTTAGCAGGACACTCCCCTACAGTCTTCAGGGGCAAGGGTTATAAGTTATGCCCTGGGGGCATATATGGTTCTCCCCCCCCCCTGCAAATCCTATTTTCCCAAATGCATCTAATAAAAATTTTAAGATAGCTATCTTGTTAAAAATAGTTCAAAGACCATATAACAAAAATTCCGGTGTTGACATAACCCACCAGGGCCCGGGGGCATGCGTTGTAAGTTATGCCCTGGGGGCATATATGGGTCTTATGGAAGGGATGCTCGTATTAACTTCAAAGAGGGATCATTTGACTAGAAATTCAAAGATCTAGTTGACTTTATAAGAGTAAAAAGATATTGGAGGGTGCCTAGCCCCCCCCCCTCCCCGTCCTTTTTTTCACAAACCCAACTAATAAGAGTGTTGTGATAGATTTTTTTTAAATAGTTCAAAGACCGTATAACGAAAACTCAGGGGTCAACACAGCCCCCTAAGGCCCGAGGGCAGGTGTTATAAGTTACGCCCTGGGGTAATATATGGTTCTTATTGAAGGGATGCTCGTAAAAAATTCAAAGATGGCTCATTTGGTTGGAAATGGGAAGTTATAGTTAAGTTTTTTAAAGTCAAAAGAGATTGGAGGGCAACTAGGCCCCCCCCCACGGCCCTTTTACCCAAATGCATCCAATAAAATTTTGAGATAGCCATTAAGTTCAAAGTTGCTCAAAAGTCAGATAACAAAAATTCAGGTGTCGTCACAACCCCCAGGGCTCAGGGGCAGGTGTTGTAAGTTATGCCCTGGGGCATATATGGTTCTTATGAAAGGGATGCTCGTATAAACTTCAGAGAGAGCTCATTTGATTGGATATTGAAAGTTCGTGCTCACTTTTAATAGTAAAAAGAGATCCGAGGGCAGCTAGCCCCCCCCCACCCCACGCTTTCTTTTTCCAAACCAATCTGATGAAAATTTTGAGATAGACATTTTGTTAGAAATAGTTCAAAGGTCGGATAAGAAAAGCTCCGGCGTCAATACAACTCCAGGGCCCAGGGGAAGGCATTTTAAGTTATGCCCTAAGGGCATGTATGGTTTTTATGAAAGGAATGCTCGTGTAAACTTCATAGAGGGCTCATTTTATTGGAAATTGAAAGTTATAGTTCACTTTTTAAGAGTCAAAAGAGTTTAGGGCAACTAGCCCCCCCTCTCGCCCTTTTTCCCCAAACCCATATGCTACAAATTTTGAGATAGCCAGTTTTTTGGAAATTATTTCCCAAAACAATTCCAAAAAAGTGAATTACTGTTGAAGAATAAACGAAACCTCGGACGAAAAGAAATTAAAATTAGCTATCTTACAAACATAAAGATAACTGCTGCAAACATAAATGAATGAATAAATCTTATATAGCTTCAATATTTTTTTTATTATTTTCCCCCCAGAGGTGCTTTATATGTAAGGGTTAAAAATACCATTTTTTTTTTAATAGTTGAAAATTTAAATTACAAAACTCTGGTGTCGACAAAACCCCCCAGGGCCCGGGGCAGGAAGGGATTCTCGTATAAACTTCAGAGAGGGCTCATTTGATTGGAAATTGGAAGTTCTAGTCCAGCTCTTAAGAGTCAAACGTGATCAAAGGGCAGCTAACCCCCCCCCCCCCCCAAGCCCTTTTTCCACAAAATACATCAGATACAAATTTTGAGGTAGCCATTTTGTTAATAAAAAGTTCAAAGGTCAGATAACGGAAACTCCGAAGTCGACACATTTTGTACAAACATAATATTTTTAATATAATTCGTTTTATAACTAATTAATCATTAGTTATAATAATTATATTTACTAATTAATTATAAGTTATACCCGGGGGGCATATATAGCTGTTTTGGAAGGAATTCTCGTATAAACTTCAGAGAGGGCTCATTTGGCTGGAAATTGGAAGTTCTAGTTCAGTTTTTAAGAGTCAAAAGTGATCGGAGGGCAACTAGCCCCTCCCTCACTCCCTTTTCCCCCCAAATGCATCAGATAAAAAATTTGAGGTAGTCATCTTATTAAAAAAAAATCCAGTGTCAGATAGAAGAAGTTACGGGGTCGACATATGGTGTACAAACATAATATTTGTAATATAGTTCGTTCCGTAATTAATTCACAATTTGAAAAAAATAAGTCGTTTAACATCAATGAATACATACAAATGTAGAGCATTGACCTATGACAATCTGTTCAGAAAACATTGTAAAAGTAGTGAAAATACACAGAAAACATTGAAAAAAGTAGAAAACAATGAAAAGCACTCACGTCAAGCCTTATTTCGTTTCAGACGGATGGATAAGCCCATCCGATAAAAATTTGAGGTGACTATTTTGTTAAAAATAGTTCAACCATCAGATATTAAAACTCCAGGGTCGACACAACCCCCCAGGGCCCCGAGACAGGCGTTGTAAGTTATACTCTGAGGATATATATATGGTTCTTATAGAAGGGATACTTATATGAACTTCAGAGAGGGTTCATTTGATTGAAAATAGAAAGTTCTAGTCCACTTTGAAAGAGTCAAAACAGACCGAAGCTTAATTAGTCCCCCCACGTCCTTTTTCCCCAAACCCACCTAATAAAAATTTTGAGATAGCCATTTTATTAAAAATAGTTCAAACATAAGATAATAAAACTCCGAGGTTGACACAAACCCATTTTTTCACTTTGATTTTGTTACTTTGATACCAGTTTTAATACTTTGATGAACATTTGATTTTTTTTTTAAGTTTGATTTGAAATAAGGACTTTTAAAAACTTGAAATTTTTTGCAATCAATAAACAAAAATCGCTACAAACAAGAGTTTGGGTATGACCCCCTTCTCTCATTGTAAAAGTCTAAAACCTACTGTGTCATTGGCGCTTTGCTGAAAACTATATGCGTCTTTAACAGTCTTGGAAAGTATAAACAACATCAAATTGAATATTTGATGTATAATGATAATAATTGTTGAAAGATCCATCAGTTCAAGAATTTATTTCACTGTAAATGTATTTTTGTTTTCAATACTTTAAGAACTGGAAAAGAAAATATTTTTAATATAATTCGTTTTCAGTTAAGCGCCAATGACATAGTAGGCTTTTGGTTTTTATTTGCAGTTTAAGAAGGAGGCAGTATCCAAAATCTTGTTGAGACTGACATTATTTTCGTCTTGAACAACTTTAAAACAAGCTAATAAATTAAACTAAATATTTGATTTACAATGATATTAATTGTTGAACGCTCATCAGTTCAAAATGCTATTTTAATTTTAATGTTTATTTTAAATTTTAAGTACAAAAGAAAATATTTGTCATAAAATTGGTTTTCAGCAAAGCGCCAATGACGCAGTAGGTTTTAGACTTTTACAGTGAGACTTAAGTCATACCCAAACTCTTGTTTGTAGTGATTTTAGTTCGTTTCAAGCTTAATTTGCATATTCAATTTAAGTTTCACTCGTTTTAAGATTTATTTGTTAATTTACATTAATATCTATTGTATGTTTGTTTGCATTGATTGTTTATTTAATTTCTGCTCGTTTTAAGTGTCATTTATAGTTCAATAAGAAAATATTTTTTTTTGTTTTAAGCTTGATTTTCATACTCAATCTAAGCATTAATCCCTTTAAGGTTTATTTTTTCATTTATATTATTACTTGTTGTATGTTTTTGCTATCATTGTTTATTTAATTTCTATTCGTTATGTGTTTCATTTATTTTTTATTAGTAATTTCAGGTCGTTTTGAGTTTGAATTTTAAAAGGTATTTGTATCTGTTGAGCTTAAGTTTAAAATGGCCTTTACTTTTGAAAACTTATTTTTCGAAAAGTTTTTTTTAATTAATTTAAACAAAGGAAGTATCGATTAAAATAATGTGAAAATATATGGCACCAAAAGCTTAATAAGGTGTAGCTTTACTTTGAAGCTTTAGTTGTCTTTAGGAATCAACGAATTGTTAATGTTTGATTTTTTGCAGGAAAATAAGCCTTGTAAAATTCAAATAATTAAATTTTCTTGTTTCTTTTCATGTTTCAGAATGGCCACTCGGACGAGCTCTGGTGCTGCCCTGATAACTTCATAATTTTGAAACAACCAAAAGAAAAATATTTGAAAATTGTGGTTTTCTTGTATGAATAGACCTAAGACAGTTCATGGGGACACTTTTTTATTTTTACTTAGTCCTTCATACTCTGAAGTAGGTGCTCACAAAATAGGGGTGAGGGTGGTAACTGTATTAATTTTGGTCTTAAGAATATTACTTAGATATGATTGACTTAAAATTAACTTCTTGGTATTTTGGGCATTCGATTAATCGACATTACCCCTTCCCCTCCCCACGGAAAATTCGAAAATAAAGTTATGTTTTTTGTGTATACAAAAAACTTTCATTGCTTTGATTCAATCCTTTGCTCAATAATCGTTAAAAGTTTGATACCTCTTTCCGTGGATGCACGACTTACAAAATACGTCTACAGACAAAATTAATATTTCATTGGCTGATGGAGGCTCAGTAAAACTCCAGCTTAACTGCTGTACAACTGGAATAAACCATCTGAATATACCCCAAAAAGAATTTATGCTAAATGATGTGGTAGGTGCCCACAGTGTGGTAGTGTGGTAGATGTGGTTGGTGCCCACATCTATTTGGATTTGTTTTATATTATATTCTTACAAGTGACACCTATATGGTTAATAGATAAGGACTGTTGCTAACGCATTTTTGATAATGTTCCTATTTCAACTCAGGCTGCCTCTTGAGTAAGCCTATGGTTATTCAAGGTTATTACCTCATGGTAATTACCTCAACCCTTATGGGAGGAATTAAACAACCGATTCTACCACTGGTTGGTTAGAAAGTTTTAAACACTTAAAAGATGGTATTTTAAAAGTGTTTTTAAAATATTTTGAAAGAGCAGTAGTTTCGAAAACTTTAGAAAGCTGTGAAGGAGAGTGATAATAACAAATGAATTGCAGCAAAAAACTTGAAATTAGTTTTGGGAGCTTAAGAAAGTAAAAATTAATAATATATGATTGAACTGTTGTAGCATATGGGTTGTAAGTATGTCCAACTCCTTATAATCCCGTTAGTGTTTTAGTGTCTAGTCCTTATAATCTCTTTATAATCCCTTATAGTCCCTTATATAATCCCTTATAGTCCCATTATAATCCCTTTAGTGTTTTATCCTTTTAGGTTGTTAAATTTTCTTTCCTTTTCATTGTTATTAAGTGCCCCTTTCTGTCTATTTCAATTGCGGTTTATTTAAATAGTTTTAAAATATTTGGAAAGAGTAGTAGTTTAAGAAAATATATTGAAAAGTAGTGATTGTGAAGAAGACATTGCAGCATTAAAACATAAAATTATTTTTAGAAAAAAAACTAAAAGCAAATAATCTATGCTTGAACTGTTGTAGCATATTTGCACTTATGTTCAATTTCTAATGATCTTTTTATTCATCTATATCTGTTTTTTCAATTTTCTTTCCTTTTCACTGTCACTAGGAGCCCCTGTTCATTTGTATTGCTGTTCATTTTGTACAAATGAATAAATCTGTTTATTTAATTGCTTAGAATATTGTGTGTTCATAAGCCTGTAACTATGCCTCTAGATGGGCTTATAAACGGTTCTGTGAAATAATTGATTATGTCTATGAGCTCTCAGCTCTGAATCAATCATAAGGTGTAAAACAAAAGGTTGTTGAAGTTAGCCTACCATGTCAATCTTTCTCATTAAACTGTATGTAGGCTCCAATAAAGTTGTGTTGTATGTTAATATGTAGGCTTATATAATATGCAGGCTTAATATGTAATATGTAGGCTATATATAATATGTAGGCTATATAATATAGGCTATATAATATAGGCTATATATAATATATATATATATATATATATATATATATATATATATATATATATATATATATATATATATATATAATATGTATATAATATGTAGGCTTATATAAAGTTGTGTCGTATTTGGTATGTAGTTTTAATAGTCCTATGCTGCTATGTTTCATGGGGGGGGGGGGGGTCGAGTTGACAATTTCTAGGGAACTTTATGTGAGAAGGGGAGTGGACTTTTCCGTTTGGGGGTGCCAAATTCCCCCTCTACCTTTTGTAGTTGATAGTCTATTTTTTTTCTTCGGGATGGGGGTGGGAGGGATTGGCAAAGGAAACTTCAAGTTCAAGATTGGGAGACTATTATTTCGTCCTTTATTAGTTGATAGTCTATTGTTTCTTATAGTAAATTAGTTTCTCAGACTTCTCTATTTGTGTGCCTTTTCTTTTTCATGCTTGTCGTCCAACAAGCTTTGCTACTGGTTTGACTAATTAATAGGAGAGTTGGTTACAGATAGCTGATGAAGCAGCTATCCTTATTTCAAGGAATTCTAGCTCTTTGTATAAACAAAATTAGCAGGATTGTCTGGATGTGGAGTATTATTTTGAACATGCTAGCTAAGGGCTGTATAAAAGCTCCCACAAGAACTCAATATTTCGTTCACAGAAGTCCTTGCCATAAAATTTGCACTTCAATATGACTAAAATGGCCCCCTTCTCCTTACAACAAGTAGCAATATTCTACAACTCGAAATCGGCTCTACATGTCCTTAGTCCCTTTAAAAATAAACCTGAAGACTATTCCAAGTAAAAGTATTTATCGACACCTTGGGCTAAAGAGGTGCTCAAATTTATACTCAGCTTCACGGGAATAAGTGGCACTCATGAAACAGAGCAAGATAAGAAAGAGGCAATGAATTTTCAATTCATTGCCTCAAACTGCAAAAGCAGCAAATAGTTATCTAATGTTTTTTCTTGAAACAGGAGGGACAATAATGTTCTTTGCTGTTTTTTTTTTTTTTTTTTTTTACGAATATGAATATTCCCGGCTTCTTGTAGGTAAAGACCATTATTCACTAAGTAATATCTGAACAAGATAAAAGACATTTGAGTTATTTTCTTAATTTTTTCGAAGTCTTCCTGATTAACTTAAAATATGCTACGAATCAGAATTCACGCTGGAAGTGTAATTTCACATATGTTGGATGAAAAAATAATAGGAATTCAAATACATGAAATTGAATGTAATATAAGTAGCATATCATGTCTTAATTATATTCAAGTAGTAATAAGAAGTACAAGGTTCTGACGAAAATCATTACTAGAAGACATTAACCTTTTTGACTGTGCTAAATAAATTATAGTGATGGGTTGTTAAATTGTCTTCATCCCTATCCTAAATTTGAGTCATCATCCCTATCCTTTTAGGTGCATTATCGAGACAGATTAGCAGAAATAACATCACATCTAACCCCCTGCAACCTATGCTTCTTTTTAGTCTAAACTAGAAAATAGATGTTCCTCAGAATGCGTGCTAATTCACTATACCCGAGTAAATCTGCTATTTTTCGCGACTTAACCCCCCCCCCCGTCCGGTGAACCTCGCATCAACCCGCACTGCAGATGTTGCACCACTGACGAGCTTCTTGAACACATAGTTCCCATACACGACTTGCAGCATCAAAGCTCATGGTTGGTGTCAAAAATTATCCCAACTTTCCCCACAAAGTAATCTTCAGACTTCATCTACACTGTTAGAATCTTTATAAAATCCAAACAAATGAGTATAGATCTCCAGACTCGTGTTTAATGTCCTTAAAACATTCAGTCTCCGTCACTTTTGTGTAATTTCAGAATAACATGAAGCAAAACCCATAAGGCCCTAACAGGTTCATTTTTAGTTTCATATCTAGATAAAGAGGAATAAAAACTCTTATTTCCATGAGTTAATTTTATGCTCCTGGATGGATAAAAAAAATTCAATTATTATGGGCTAGCATCCATTTTGTGGTGTTTTGTCTAGAATTATTAAATTATTGCACAAGACTTCAGAAGCCTATCTGCCAAAAGATGAGATTTAAAAAAAATTTTTGCCGAAGCATTTTTATTCCAAATTGTGTATTTAAGAAAGAAATAATGGCTATATTCTCTTTGGGTACAGAAAGCGTAGGGGAAATATAAAGCCTATGGGTAAGTTCATTTTTAAACTGAATTTTTGACCCATAATTTGAACTTTTATCTCTATGTAAACTGCTCAGAAGCTAAATTGGTGAAGTCATTAAAAAAAAAGACAGAAAAAAACGATGGGGAATATTCAATGACAGGATGCATGGCTTGTTTGGATTTTAAAGTATCGATCATTTGGTAGAAAGAAGCTCATGATTTCTGGAGTTTGTGTAAATGTGCAAATCACATTTCAGTGCTGGCTTTGTCAATTTTGTTTCTAGGAAATATTGTTTCTTTAGGACAACAGCCATAAACAAGAAAAAATAACTGGAGTGTATACACTGGTGAGGATCCTCAGGATCGACAATTAAAAAATTAATCGATTTCCTGATAAAACAAATGAAATAATAAATAATGGATATCCTGAAAAGATGCATAGGAAAATGCTGCATACAACATACCGTGATTAAGGGCCGGTGCTACTAGATTTATGTCTTTGCAAACACGAAACACTATCCCCTGACTTGGTCTTCTTCTATTTTTCCTTCTTCTATTTTCCTTCTTCTATTTTTCTCCTGTATACCCGTTTTTAGGTAACAGTAGTGTATAGACTACGTACTTGTGATGGGATTTACTTGCATCTTGCTCACCTAAACTTTAAACTTTTGCTTACCTTCAGGTGACATCGTTAGCTCATGTCCCATCGAACTGTACCTTCCTATTACCAATAATGGCCCAGTCCGACGAGGATGTTGTTTCCATATTCGTTGGGACAGAAGGAGGCCAAATTTGTCTTATGCAGATGCCAAAGTACGATCTTAACTCTGTTGGGGATGCTACCGTCACGTATATGAGCAAAAATGACCTTAGCGTTAGCAGTATATCTCAAAAGCGTAGGAAATCTGTTAGTTTCATTGATAAGGGCCCATCAAAATGCGTTCCTTTGAATGGTAAGTTTAGCCTTAATAAAATGGTAAGTTAGTCTTAATAAAATTGTAGGTTAGCCTTAATAAAATTGTAAGTTGGTCTTAATAAGTTGTATTACCCTTAATAAAAACAAAATTACTCACCTCTACATTTGAGTATATGCTGAAAGCTTGTGGGTCAAAGCATAATTATTTATTCAACTCTAGGAAGTGTGTGAAAAAAAAGGGCCTAACCCGGAACAAATTGCAATGGAAATGATTCTATGACTACCCGACTCAGAAAAATGTGCTGATTCCGAATATGCAAAGTTTGCTCATCTAGCTGTTTCACAAATACGTTTTTTTGGGGTTGAGGTAAATAATGAGGAGGAGAAATATGTCTTTTGCAGAAATGCGTAGAACCACGAAAAACAATATGCATTTAGGGGTAATAAAGTACGCTGAATCTGAACGTGGGCGGACTCAGAAAACTGAGTAGAGCTCAGGGCCCATTTCTTCAACACCAGAAGAATAATTTCCCAACCTTTCAATATACCTTGCCGGCTGTTGGACGTTCCCTCCACAAATATGTCCTCCAACTTAACATCCAATTAAACAAATTGAGAAAATCTATATCTACGGCGAATTAAAAACAAACAAAAAACTGTCAAATGTTATGGAAATATTTGAAATTCTGGAATATAGATCTACTAGACCTATCTACTTTCTAAAGTGATTTAGAAAGTAAAATGGTTGGAAAGATGGTTTTTAGTGAGTGTCCGATACGTCCTTTATTTTTTGTAAGAGCGATGTTTAGACGCTAAATTTCTTGTATTTATCTTGCTATTTATCAGAAAAAATTATCATTTCCATTTTAACCATTCTTAACACAAAGTCTATATCTTAGGGGAGTTGAAGATTGTTCTAGAGATAGAACTCTAAAATAAATTCTATTTTAGTTGTTTTTAACCTATTTGACACTTTTTTTTTCTTTTTCTTGTTGGTTTTATTGATTTGGAAGGGCAAATTCGGACCATCTGGGCTTGTAATAGCTCTTTATAGGGAATAAATCTTATCTTGAGATAAGATCACATCACTCGCTATGGAGTAAACTTTTAGGCCTCAAATATTTATATCATTGCACATTGGCAATGCTCTCAGAATTTTTCATTGAAGAATTCATATTCCAGCCTGTATGCTTAAAAATTTAATACGGAAATTTCTTTACTTGGTGATTTACTGTGAAAATTAATCTTGCATGTACTTGGGCGAGTCATCAGAATAAGGATGATAATCCATAAAAAAAAATCCTTAGCCTAAAGCAAAAACATGCATCTGATTATTTGAAAAAAAGTTAGATTTGTTCTGAAAATAACAAAGGTACTAAAATTGAATTCGTGAATTTAACTTTTTGAATTCGTAGCATGGAGCTTGTAAAGCTGAAAAGCGACTTTAAGTATATTTATCAATTTCATTAGACTTTTCTTTAAAATATTTTCTAATGATTCTTTATCTCTAATAATTCTTTTAAATCAGCTCTAATTAGTTTATTTATTTGTAACAAACTTTCATTGTAAATTAAGATGGAATAATAATAAGAAAAAAAATCAATAGAAAAATTGCTCGTAAATGAAAAAAAGATGGGTAACAATAATAACGCGCATAAGCCATGCGTGCGAGTTTTCTATGCCGTGTCAAAAAATAAGAACTTATGTCGGGACTGGCTAAATTACTTAAAATAAGCCGTTTTTTCAGTCCAGAATCGAAGATAAAGAAGAAGTTTGCAAAATTTAAGTATTTGACAGGGATTCCACTAAATTTTCTTTTCTAAGAATAGGGAAGAAACCCGAAGTAATTTTCGATAATCATAGCTGTTAGCCTCAAAATAGTTGATGCGTTTTATCGTTGTGGATGAAAATTTCATCATTTTCATTGTTGATGTAGCGTTAAAATCAAATTTTATGTTGCTAAGCAATAGAAAGTCGTACATATTCCTAACAAAGACCATTCAAAAGAGCGGAAAATACTGTACAAATTGGCAGGAGATCTCCAAAATTTAGGTTCTTGACGATAAAGGGCAATTTTGCTCTCAGGTCGTGATAAGAGCCTAAAATTTATTGAGCTGATACTTTGGAAATTCCCCATTATAGAAATGTGTCCTATTTTATACCATTATTTCTTCATATTTTCGATATAAGTTATCTTTCTTTTTTTAGGACCTTGCTTTCATTTTAGCTTTTTTTAAGCTTTCTTTTCTTAAGACCCTGCTTCCCTCTACGAACCTCCAAGTATTTCAGTTGGTACAATCATCGCTGCTCTATGATGATTGTCTGTTAATTTTCTGTTTCTTTTAGATCAGTGTTTTAAAGGAGAGACATTCCAGTTTCTCCGGCCCAATGTAAAAAATGATGGAAATGTTGAATTGGAAGTGGCAGGAGCATTGCCTTGTCGAGAGGTGAAAGTCACTAGTATCAAAGTAGTTCCACAGATTGGATCCGTCATCGTTGCTTTTAGCTTTGGTGGATTTCAGTTCTATAGCCTTTCAGGTCTTGAACTCGAGTAAGTTCTCTCTTCCTCCCTCTGCCCTATTTTCTATCTCTTTCTCTCTTCCTCCCTCTGCCCTATTTTCTATCTCTTTCTCTCTTCCTCCCGCTTTCCCTTTTTTTCGCTCTCTGAATACGTTCTATGACCTCACTGGCTATACATGACGTTTGATGGCTAATGTTTTTAGCCAGTTTAAAAGAACGAAAAGATAAAGCAGAAACACGGGCAAGAATCTCCGCCAAGCCATCGTCTGTTTTTAACTAAAAAAAAAAAAAAAAAAAAACTATCCTTTTGAAGTGAACCCTAACAAGATTGAGGAAAAACTCAAAGACTTTGAAACATTGAAAACCTTGTAAACTCAAAGGAAGCTCTAAGTGTTCCCTCTATCTTGTTAGAGTCCACTTTAAAGGGTTAGTGTGTTTTTTTTTTTTTTTTTTTTTTTTTTTTTTTTTTTGAATTTTTTATTTTAGTAAACAAACATTTAGTCAAAAATTTTAGTAAACATTTTTAGTAAATTTTTCAATTCTTAAATAACGCTGGAGGAGCAGAACACTCGGAGTTTAAATAAAGTTAGCGGCTAAACAGTAAAAAAAGACACATAAAAAAAAAGAAGAAAAAGACTCATTTTCAATTTTGCTTATGCCTTGGAATTGCTATTACAATTTTTTGAGTTTTTTCTTCGGCTGAAAAGATTGTTTCCTTTAACCAAAGGAAACTCGGAGTGTTTCCTGTATCTTATTAGAGTCTACTTCAAAGGGCTCTTGTGTTTTTTTGTTTATTCTGTGTTGAATTTTTTTTCTATCAAGCTCTCTTTCTATCTCTGTTCTTTCTTCTGTCTTTCCCTCTCTGTATTTTATAATTTTTCTCTCTTCTAAATAAAATGAGGTTACAGATTCTAGGAAAAAGAAAAGCTTGAGACATTTTTGTTTTTCCTATTCGGTTTCAATCCCTTTGATTTAATTTTGCTTGTTTCTTTATCCTTAAAGTTAAAACAAGCCTACGCATATATTACTCAATGTGATTTATACAGGGAACAAATAAGGACAACATTAAACTTCAAATATTTTCCTTTGCAAAATAAACTACTTCACTTAAATGCCAAATTCAAATCACTATCCCCTGCCGTAGATAGTAACATTCGGTTTTAAACCTTGTGACGTCATTTTTCCAGATTTTTCTATTACTATAGGCCTACATATACTGCATTATTCCATACCATTACCAGTACTATTACCTACTATAGTACTTTACTACCTGCTATACTAATACCTACTAATATACTATAAGTATATAATACTGATACTAAATATCCTTTTATCTACACTTTTACTGTATTATATACTGGGGACGTATCTAGGGGGTGGGGGTTCCGTTTTGACCCCACCCCAAGAAAAATTGCTCTGACCGTTAAGTCAGTCTTAATAATGCCGGAAAAACCTTTAAACCCCATTCGTCCACACACACGTCCACCGAACGAAGATTATTTGGCAAATCCTCCCCCCCCCCCACCCGACCTCTCACCGAACAAAATTCTAGATACAGTCCTGTTATATACTTTTTATACTACTTTGCTGTATATTATATACTACTTCTTTAATGTTGCTAATCGCTATGAGTAATTAATATCTGAATAAGGTATATTATTCTATTATTTTTATTCATATTCTACCTTAGTATGCCCTTCCATTAGAATTAGAATAATCCCCTCCCCCCTTCTCTCTATGTAGAATTGACTTGTCTTGTCGTGGGATATAAATTCACTTTTTTTCATTGCAAACTTGGTTTCAATCATATTGATTCTTTCAAATACTACTACTACTACTAACAACTCACCGCAGCACCAAGCCGCCTGAGGCCAACACATCTACGCACGCTCCTCCTCCATCCCAATCTATTCAAAGCCTCCCTTTTTAAACTCTCCCTCGAAGTTCCCATTTCCTTTAAATCTTTCTATATGACGTCCTCCCACCCCAGACGAGGACGACCTGCTTTCCGTTTAGCCCTATACGATTGGTCGAAAAGGGCAATCTGTCATCCTTCAACCATAGAACGTGCCCTAGCCACCTCAACCTTTCTTTCATTATAAACCTAGAAAGCGGTATTGATCCACGTTTTTCATTCAGCCTACTGGTTGAAATACGTTCAGTCAGCTGGGTACCCAGAACAATCCGTAAGCAATTTCTTTGGAAAAGATCTAGCAAATTCGTTTAATTAAATTAGCCTTATACATTAAATCAAATATATTAACTTGTCTTTCTGTTGTTGTTGTACTCCAAAAGATTTCTTTCCTTCTAAATGTGCTTTTCTAATTTAAAATTTATTTTAAATTATTTAAGATAATATAAATTTTCAATAATTTTAAATTATTTTCTAAATATTTTTTTTTTTCTAATTAAAATATATTTTTTTCTAGGAGTTGCAGCAGTGGATTTCGTCACGATGGTTTACCAATTTCTTTTATTGGTTTTCAAGAGCCCGAAAATGATCCTAAAAATTATTGTTTCTTGTGGGCTGTTTTTAGCGACCCTACTGATCCATTCCAGACAGTGGCAAACATGTACCAGCTCTGGCACAGTCTGAAGGAGGTTTCAGATGGAGGATTCCCTATATACTCGGTAATGTTCTTACCTTTTGTTTTTGCCTCGTTATTATTTTCTCTCATTCTCTTTTGTCATCGGGCAAACCTTAACATAATATTTGTAATATTACATTAAATAATTTTTAAATATTAATAACACTAAAAGAAGAAAAATGTAAAAGGAGAAAAAACTCTGATACAATCGGAATGAACTGTCAGACGGAGGACTCCCCATATACTCGGTAATTTTCCTATCTTTTTATTGTAGTTTTTTTTTCCTTTTTTGTCTGATTCTGTTTCGTCATTGTGTTATTTTTTCTGGCCATAATTGTGTGATTAAAAAAAAGTAATCTATCAAACATTAATAATAATTTTTATATCAGCTTATTATTATTAGTTGTTTATTATTAGTAAACATTATTAATAATAAATATCTAATAAGAATCTATAAACATTAAGAAAGTAAGTCTACAATCTGAATGAATTGTTGAATAGGGGAATTCCTTATGTACTCGGTAATTTTCTTAACTTTTTTTACTTGTTGTTTTGATTTTTAATCTCTCATTCTACTTCATCATTTTGTAATCCGGCAGATAATATTAGTTATATCATCACCATAATCTAAGTCCAGGAAAGTTTTTCCTCCCCATTTGATTCCGTGTTCTCCCATCGCCTTTCCTTTGCTCCTTAAGACAAAGTCCATCAAAATGATCACATTAAAGGGGATAGAACACAACCCTGCTTAACTCCTGATTTAATACGAACCAAATAGCGACGAAGACCACACTGCCTTTCCATCATAAACAATAAGAAGAACAGCAGGGACATTTTTATACAAGACAGTGGAACGCAACTTTACATGAATATTTCGACCCTATATCCAAGGGCTGTTCTTAGCCAAACAAACGAAGAAAAAACAATATAAAAGAAACTCAAATCGACGACCAAGGAGATTTAATAGAGTGTTCAGGGCTGCCCAAATAACCCTGAAGGGTTAAAAATATTCATAACTTTTTTGCATATAGTTATTTTTTGTCTTTTTGTTGCTAGTTATTTAGATTTTTTTTTAAATATGATGGCTAATAGAAAATCATTAAAACTGAAAGTCCTGGTTGAACTTCCTTGAAGTAATGATATTAGGGCTGTTTTGAAAATTTTTAAAAAACTTTCAGTTTTAATGATTGAATTTTAATTCGATCATTAGAATGGCCCTTGGATATAAGGTCGAATTATTCATTTAAAGTTGCGTTCCACTGTCTTGTATAAAAATTTCCCTGTTGTTCTACTTATTGCTTATAATAAGAACCAGCTGCTAACCTCATTTCCTACCTGAACCGCAGCAGTGTTATTCTCGTGTAAGTACTTAAAACTAATCACTTCAATGTATTTTCTGGTATACCATACAAGGATAAGACCTTTGCTAAAGCTCTTCAACCAACACAATTGTACGCGGGCTCATAATCTATAAAACTGAGGACCAAAGGTGTTTGATAACTCAGGCACTTCTCAATTATTTACCTAAGAGTGAAAATTTGGTCGATAGATCCTCTACCCTTTCTAAAACCGCACTTTCCTTCTCTTATCACTTTTTCTACAGCATTTCTCAGTCTAAAAATATCATATTACTAAGTAATTTGCTACCTACAGAGACCAGGCTAATGTCTCAATAATTACGACTCTGCCTTCTATTATCTCTCTTACACTGAGGTTAAATCATGATTTTCCTAAATTCGCTAGGTACCTCCCCTTTTTCGAAAATCATGTTCATAATCTTTAGTATTTTATTTCTAACCTCAGCGCCATCATGTTTAAGAAACTCATTTACCACACTATCTGCATCTGGGGCCTTATTATTTTTTAATCCTTTCAGTACTGTCGCTAATTTTTCCTCACAAAACAAAATTTCCTTCTTCTCCAAAGTATCACAAACTTTTTCATTTTCATCTATATCTTTTCCTGCTCCTCTATCTCGGTTTACCGCATTCTCAAAATGTTCTGCCCATCTCTCTTTAACTCTTTACTTACCACTAATTGTGGCTCCCTTTCTATCTTTAACTGGGATAAACCTGGACTGACTACTCCCTCTCAATTTATTAACATGCCAATACAATATTTTACTATTATGCCGTCTAGGTGCATCTCCCACATCCTAGACAATTTTATCCATGGCCTCCACTTACACACCTCCTTAGTTCATACGTTAATACTTTCGCCACTTTCTTTACATTCCTTTTGTTTTCATATACAAGGGGCTTGTACAAGCCCCTTCTCCTCTCTATTTAACATAAAGCTTTATTACCAATATTCCTAGCTGTAGTCCTAACTTTCTTCCCGAAGACACTATCAGCAACTTCACAAATTTTTTACAAATTCCTTGACTAAATTTGATGGTATTGCCTTCATCATGATCATTCGCCCTTTTAGGGATGCTTTGCCCCTATTCAAAAATGGGGCGAATTTTCTCAGGCTCGTAACTTTTGCAACGAACTGTTTGACAATCCTTATCACCAATTTCTTTATAAACAAAAAAAAAATTCCTTTGCTCATATTTCACCTTTAATATTTGATTAATCTATAAATTTGTCACAACACAAAATCAAACGAATATTAGGAATAGAAATCATCCAGCCCGCCTTTTTTTTCATTCATAGCAATAAATTAAAAGAAAATAGTTGTAGATATAAACCAGCTATTTTAATTATTTTTCGTCAGTTCTGAATTAATTTCCAACGATCTATGATTTTTCTTGTGGATCAACAAGGTTTATATGATGGTAAATTTTTTAGTCTCAGACTGACAACTAACCAAGTGACAGAAATCAGATTACAAAGCAAAGAATAAAAATAAAAATAAAAACCTTAGGGAGCAACCCGCAGGTTTTACAAAACCAACATCAAAAGAACTATTTCGGTATCATTTTTAAACATGCCAGTATATTATTACTATTATTCTATCTAGCTGCATCTTCCAGATCTTCGGCAATTTTATCAATGACATCCACTTCACACCTTCTTAGTTCATATTTTAATGCTCTGTCCACTTTCCTTACATTCCTCTTGTTTTCATGTGATCTATCACTCAGATAATTCTTGTGCAAGGTACTTGGGATTATTCTCTTTAACTGCTTCAAGGGGGCAAGGGAGAAATGAACCCGTGAAAACAAGCCCGTTTCTGTCGCGGTAGAGGCTGCATTTTAAATCTTTTCGCGCTTCGCCTCATTATCCAGCAGTTTAAAAGGTATAATTTACCCCTGATTCTGATATTTTTGGACTTCATTCCCGGCTTTGACTCGATCACTCGCCAAAAACTTTTGAAAATTTTAGAAAATACGGAATGTCTCTTGAAATTTGTGGAGCTGCTTACTGTAAAAGGTCAAT
The DNA here is from genome assembly GCF_049724085.1 of Artemia sp. Qi Xiang Cuo. NCBI lineage: Eukaryota > Metazoa > Arthropoda > Branchiopoda > Anostraca > Artemiidae > Artemia > Artemia sp. Qi Xiang Cuo. Next base: position 67,186,959 of record NC_142804.1, read on the forward strand.
GAGCCGAGTTCAAGTTTATGGAGAAGAGACCGAAGAATTCCTGGTTGAGTTTAGAGTAAAACAGGGCTGCGTCCTGTCTCCGACTCTGTTCAACTACTGTATTGATTGGGCGCTTGAGAAGCTTCACATACCTTTGCTCCCACCTTTGTATTGGTTAATCTTCAGACGCCAATATCAGACAATGATTGCAGAAAGTACAGACGGTCTTCGCATCCCTCAGGAAACCATTAACATAGATTTACGACGAATATGGGCAATTAAGAGAAACGTTACTCTCACGATTAAAGAACGTTGACTGAAATGGTTGGGCCATGTCTACGAAGGCTACCAGAGTACTTACCTCACCTAATCCCTCTGACTGAGTCCGTTAGTTCATCGAAGAGACGCCAAGGAGGACGACAGAAAACTGGTGGAACCTGGATAAACCAGTTTTTAAACCTATCTGGAGGTTGAGAAAGTTTGGTTGGACAACCCAATGGCTCCCACTTGCAGAACAGCTGGCAGCAGACCGCACTACATTGTCCTAACAAGTCTCGAAGATCCTCGATGCTGGGCAAGGTGGAAACGCCTGATTCCTGCCACAAGTACAATTACAAAGTAAGTATGTAAATACTTATGCTTCGTAGCACGAAGCTATAAGATCAACCGGGAAATGAAATAAAATAGGATTTTCAGAATTACACTTCACCCTTAAAGCTTTTATTCCAAGTCTTTTTCGATAGGCATATCTTATAGGACTTAAAACGAATGTCTGTCAATCTCCTTTACAGGCCGTGGAGTCTTTGTGGGGACCAGTTCGTTCTCTTTACTTCATGATTTTTTTTTTCTACTGATGGAAAATATGTAATATCTTATGTTTCATTGGTATCTTTTATAGCAAGATAGAAAGCCTTTATTTTAAAAACTTCTATTTTAAACCCACATTGATTATATATGATCAAATCCTGCATGAATTAAAAGGAATATCCCTCAATATTTCAATAGATATATTCGTAGAAAGATAGGAAACTTTGTCATAGAAAGCCTTTATCTTTAATACTTTATTTTCAAGTGTTATAATTAAAAAGGCTTGCAGGAAATAAAAAGATTATCCGTCAATGTTTCAATATACGTCTTTTATAGAAAGATAGATAGTCCTGTCAGAGTCCCTTTATCTGAAACACCTCTATTCTGGACCTTTTTGTACTATTAAATCTTTAAAGGATTCAAAAGGATTATCTTATACCTTCACAGAAAGATAGAAAGCCTTTGTCTTGAAAACATTTGCTTTTAGCATTGATTGATTATTTGATTATTTAATTTTGCAGGACTTAAAAGGAATATCCCTCAATATTTCAATAGATATATCAAGGAGGCACACTTGTGCCTCTATAAAGAGGTGACCCACCACAATGTTAAGCGATTTCCGGTCCTAGCGGTTGCAGAGAGACAGCGGTGATCGCATTTTGTAGCCCAAGCTCCAACTAAGAAACGTGCAAAATTTCACCCCCCCCTCCAACTTTATCTTCATGGGTAAAAGTGGGCTGGAAGTTTCGACCCTCCGACCACAGCCCCCCTTTAACGTTGTCCGATTGGGCTGAAATTCAGAGGTGAAGCTTTCCTAGGGCCCGGGAGCTTATCCTCGAAATTTCAGCTCAATCCAATCACTCCTTCCCTGTTTTCCAAAAACCAAATATAGCCACTTAAAGTTCATTTCTCTTTCTTTTTTTTATCAGCCACGCCTACATGCCACAGTTGGCAACAGATCCGGGTGAATGAGGACTCATTCGAAGCGGAATTCGACCTGTTAGGGCCTTTTGATATTTTCAGACCGAAAAAATTATCTCCCAAATTTACATTTACGAAAAACCTCGTTTTCCTATAAGAGCCTATGTTAATTTTTCCCCCCACAGCCCCCCCCTTTAACGTTGTCTGATCGGGCTGAAATCTAGAGGATAAGCTTTCCTGGGGCCTGGGAGCTTATCCTTAAAATTTCAGCTCAATCCGATCACTCCTTCCCTGTTTTCCAAAAACCAAATATCAAGTTTTGTGGGGATTTGCTTGCGTCAAAAATACATCGCACAGAATAAACATAATGTAATGTCTCTGTGGTACAGTGGTCGCTATTCCTGACTGTCAGGCGGAAGATCCGAGTTCGATTCTCCGTCAGAGAAAATTTTTTTATATATTGAATTTAAAGTTTAAAAAAGAAACTCAGTTTCTTTTTTAAATCCAATCTATTAAATCCTTCGGCTCAACAGGCGTCTCCAGAAGAATATCACAGTCGGCCTTCAGGTTACAGGCAAGTCTCCACTGCTTTGATAACATGGGGCCTGGGGCGACTGATAAAAATCTTACTGTGTATTTGATTTGAGTATTCAGGAATTAAAAGCCTTAACACAAGAATCTTCAAAGGGGGGGGGGGGGGGGTTTGGGAGGCGGCAGCCCCCCATCTTTAGCTCCTCAAAAGATCAGCTAACAGTTAGTCAAGCAATAATAAGTTATAAACTATACAAAAACGTGCAGAAATTATTTGAAAAAAACTACGTTTTCTAAAGAGTTAAAGACGCTGAGTCACAAGTTCGAACCTTAAAACGTACAGGGATTAGGAGGTGCAGTTGGGGGGCTGCCGCCCCCAAACCCCGCCTCCGTATATGAAAGGGGGTGTGCCCTCCTCAACGCCTCGCTCTTTACGCTAAATTTTTTATTGTTTAAAAAAATAGTTGTGAGAAAGTCAAACTTTAGCTTAAAGTGCGAGGTGTTGAGGAGGGCACAGCCCCTTTCATATACGGAAGCGGGGGTTTGGGGGCGGCAGCCCCCCAACTGCACCTCCTAATCCCTGTACGTTTTAAGGTTCGAACTTGTGACTCAGCCTCTTTAACTCTTTAGAAAACGTAGTTTTTTTCAAATAATTTCGTAGAAAGACAGGAAGCCTTGTCATAGAAAGCCTTTATCTTTAATACGTTTTTTAAGTCTTTTATAATTAAAAAGTCTTGCAGGAAATAAAAAGAGTATCCGTTAGTGTTTCAATATACATCTTTTATGGAAAGATAGAAAGTCCTGTCATAGAGACCCTTTATCTGAAACACTTCTATTCTGGACCTTTATGTACTATCAAATCTTTAAAGGACTCAAAGGGAATATCTTTTAATCCTTCACAGAAAGATAGAAAGCCTTTGTCTTAAAAATTTTTGTTTTTAGCAGGTATTGATTACTTAATTTTACAGGACTTAAAAGGAATATCCCTGAAGCTTTCAATAGATATGGGTGACTTTGTGCAAAAATCCAGTGGAAGCAATAGAACGTTTTCTATATGTCGTCCAGTTTCCTGTTTTTCTCTTAACCACTCTCAGTCACTATTGGAGAATGAGGAGCCGTCGTTTGATCCTGAAAACACTGGAAGTGAGTTTGATTCATTAATTTGACAAATTACTGTAATGGACTTTTTATTGACAGGCTCTGATTTCACCGGTTACCATCTTATCGCTGATTTACTCCTGACTGGCAGGCTAAGCACTTTTTTGGCTATTTTTTTCGTTTATTTTTTGTTGAAGTTTTGCTTTAGTATCAGAATTTAACGGCATCAACTGAAATTTGATTGTACACCAACTGAAAACTGAAATAATGAACCAACGACAATGAAATCTGATTGTTTGAATCGTTCCAATGGTATCCCTTAAACATTAGAAAAATTTCGATATTCATTTTATGATGGAAAAGACCTCCATATTCAGTTGTGTAGAATTGGTTATAGCGGGCCCAAAATTTATGCGATAGAAAATTAGGCCAAACATCAGCAAAAAAAAGCTAAAAACACGTAGCACCAAACAGCTTAAGAAGGTTTGGCCTTTCCTTGAAAGCGTTGCTGTCTTTAGGAATCAGCAAATTGATAATACTTGAATCTTTACAGACACAAAGCATTGTGAAACTGAATTTGATTCATTGTGAAACTGAACCTGACAAATTACAGTAATGGACTATTTACTGGTAGGTTCTGATTTAACCGGTTACTATATTATAGTTAATTTAGCTATAACTGGCAGGCTAAGTATTTTTTGGCTATTTTTTTTTTTTCGATTTACTTTTTGGTTGAATTCTTTCTTTAGTATCAGAAATTTAAAGTTCCAAGGGCAATAAAACTTTGTTTGAATTGGTCAAATATAAACATACACGTCCATATATATCTTAAAAAATTCGGACATTCTTGTAATGAAAAAGCGTCCATATTCAGTTGTGTAGTTTTTGGTAATAGCGGGCGCAAAATTTAAATGATAGAAACTTAGGCCAAAAATCAGCAAAAAAGCTAAAAACACGTGGCACCAAACAGCTTAAGAAGGAATTCTCTTTGGGAATCAAGAGATTGCTAATACTTGAATGTTTACAGACAAAAAGCATTGTGAAACTGAGTTTGATTTATTAATTTGACAAATTACAGTAATGAACTATTTACTGGTAGGCTCTGATTTAACCGGTTACTATATTATAGTTAATTTACCCATAACTGGGAGGCAAAGCATTATTTGGCTATTTTTTCCGATTTACTTTTTGGTTGAAGTGTTTCTTTAGTATCAGAAATTCAAAGTTCCAAAAAAGAGAGAAGTTCCAGAAAGTTCCAAGGGTAATGAAAATCAAATCTTTTTGTTTGAATAGGTCAAGTGGAAAGTTACACGACCATAGGTATCTTTAAAAATTAGAAAGATTCGGACATTCATTTTGTAATGAAAAAGACCTCCATATTCAGTTATGCTGTTTTCATTAATAGCGGGCGCAAAATTTAAATAATAAAAAATAGGCGAATATTCAGCCAAAAAACGGTAAAAGCACGTGGCGCCAAACAGCAAAATCAGCGAAAAAAGCTAAAAATACATGCCACCAAACAGCTTAAGAAGGTGTAGCTTTCCCTTGAAAGGTTTAGTTGTCTTTGGGAATCAATAGATTGCTAATGCTTAAATGTTCACAGACAAAACGCATTATAAAATTTAACTTAGCAATTTTGCTTATTTATTCTGGCAGTTTAATTTGGCAACGCCGACAGAAATGTCGGTGTTTATTAGCTTGCTGTCTCATGGTGGTCCTACAATACAAGTTAACCCTGCTTCCTTTGTAAAAATAATGTAAAATGATTCTCAATATTTAAGAGATTTGCAACAATTACAGTCAAATGTTGTAAGCTTCGGCTTAGTCAGTATCAGGAAAGGATACCAAAAAATGGGTCTGAACAAAAGAGGACAGTGATTCCTTACTATTTTTGACTTTTGAATGCTTGCAAAGGATTTCAAGACAAAATTATATTTAGTTGAGGAATAGTCTCGTCATGGAAGGTGGAACTTCTGTGAGATCCATAGTGTCTATATCGATAGTGTCTACTTTTTTCTTTCGCTTTTGGTAAAACTGGAAGAGGTTGGCCTTTTCAATCTTGATGAGTTGTTCTGCTATGTAAATGAAACTCAGGAAAGGATTTGAAGCCCGAGTTGGGCACAGAAAGAAGTTTACAAGTTTTTACGTCCGAGAGAGCTGTTGCTCTGGAGAGGTTAAGGTGGGAATTTAGAAATATCTACAGTTAAAGAGGAAAAAAAAATTGTTTTACAAATAATAATAAAAGCCCGATATCGTATCCAGAAGTTTGACATCCCATCCGGCAACCTTTATCTACGGGAAGAAAAAAAACCCCAAAACTTAGCTTAAACCAGCATCTAAAATAGGATAGAAAAAAAAAATCACCAAAAAAGCCAAATGCTATTTAAAACAACTGAAACCCCTAAGTTGGATCTTTAACGTAAAATTTTTAAAAAATAAGTTTTTTTAACTGAAAGTAAGGAGCGACATTAAAACTTAAAACGATCAGAAGTGGCTGTCCCCTCCTCAACGCCTTGCTCTTTATGCTAAAGTTTTTTATTGTTTAAAATAAAGAGTTGTGAGAAAGAGTCTAACTTTAGCGTAAAGAGCGAGGAGTTGAGGAGGGGACAGCCCAGTTCATATACGGAATAATTTCTGTTTGTCTTATGTTTTAATGTCACTACTTACTTTCAGTTAAAAAAAAAACTTGTTTTATTATTTAATTTCTTAACATTTTTAAATTAATGCAGGTTTTGATTTTGGCTCCCCGTTCATGAACAATTAAAACACTATTTACATATTAACTTTACTTTCATTTGCTTAAATGGATTTCTCAAAAGTTGTATAATTTTATTTATGAACGTTTTTATTAGTTATAAATATCCGTAACTTACCAATTAACATACGTAACGAACTTCTATATTCATGTATTTTAACACGTATATTAGGGGGGTTCGCCTCCTAGTCAATACCTCGCTCTTAACGCTAAACTTCGAATTTTGTTCCAATTCTTTAAAAATGACCCCTTAATCACAAAGGTCGTTAATTAGAGTAAGTAGCTCTTATGAAAGTACTAAAAAATCTTTGACTTAAAGAGCGAGGTATTGACTAGGGGGCGAACTCAATCATATACGTAATAATTTCTGTTCGTTTTAAGTTTTGATGTTGCTCCTTACTTTCAGTTGAAAAATTTTTTTATTTAATTTTTGATCGTTTTTTAAATACTGCTGGGAAATCCGGCGCCCCCGTCATAGCAATGTCCCTTCCGCATGAAAACTTCCTCATGGAAAGATCCTCTCATATAACCCCCGACCCACTCCCCCCACCCCCCACTACCAGAAAAAATCCCCCCTGAAAACGTCTGTATACTTCCCAATAACCAATACTATATGTAAACATTGGGAAAAGTTCATAACTTTCGGCCCTCCCCCCGGGGAGTTTGGGGGATTAAGTTAGCCTAAAAGTCATAGTTATTCTATTTTCGACCATGCTGAACAAAAAGGCTATCTCAAAATTTTGATCGGGTGACTTAGGGGAAAGATGAGCGTGGGAGGGGGCCTAGTTGCCGTCCATTTTTTTGGTCACTTAAAAAGGGAACTATAACTTTTAATTTCTGTTCGAATGAGCCCTCCCACGATATTCTAGGACCACTGGGTCGATACGATCGTCCCTAGAAAAAAAAAACAAATAAACACGCATCCGTGATCTTTCTTCTGGCAAAAGATACAAAATTCCACATTTTTGCAGATAGGAGCTTGAAACCTCTACTGTAGGGTTCTCTGATACGATGAATCTGATTGTGTGATTTTCATAAAGTTTCTATAACTTTTCGGGGGTGTTTCCCCCTTTTTTTCGAAAATCAGGCAAATTTTCTCAGGCGCGTAACTTTTGAAGGGTTCGTTACACAGTTCGTTACCACGAACCGTTTGATACTTGCTCCACTTATACATGGTTGGCTCATAATTTCCTAATAGCTCATAGTTGGCTCAAGTAACGAGCCAAAATTTTCTGTACTAAATAATTTTTGTAAAGTTTTTTCGACGAAATCCCATCTTAAAATGTACTTAACATAATATTCTTACATGTTCAAATACGTTAGCGAAAAATAACAATAAACAAGAAATGTACAGAGATTTTTCTTATTCTCAAGTGACATAGTTATACGACAAGATCTTTTCTTTGCACTTTTTGACGTTGATGAGACACATTTTTTGTCAACTCAAAAAAATTTCTGAAAGTAATGACTCAAAACACACTTTATGTAGCTACCAAAAGCGAATTATTTAAACTTTTTTATTAGTTTTTAAGTCTGAAACTCGGAATGGTCGATATATCCGATTCAAAAAATGTCTAATACCCGCTTGATTAGCTAATGCGACTACCTAAAGTCTTTTAACTGTTAGCGATACTATAAATAGAAGGATATGTAAAAACGATTTAAATCGTAAAAAAAAAAATGTTCTGACGGAACCAGAATTGTGAACATCTTTGGATTCTGAAGGCTCATCAGTAAAACTTCTCAAAATGTAATTTTGAGCAACTTGAATATAATTGTTGGAAAACCAACTAAAATCACTACAATCCGAAATTAATCATCGTGACAAGCAAATATTACTCTCTTCCATTCAAGTATATACGCGGGATTTTTTTTTTTGGGGGGGGGGTTGAATAATAAATAAAATTGATTTAACGATTGAATAAGAAGTACCCTTTAACATCGAAAATTTAGGATTTCAGGGGGCTGAATGCTCATTATTAAAAGCCGAGTTTTTCAAAATACAATTGTAAAAACTCAGGATGGCTACGGAATGAGTCATTGCAGTATTGCCTAATAGAAAAGCATCACCTTACTTAAAGAAGATCTGGTTATCACGAATGAGGCAAATCACAGGTTATCACAGATTACTATTGATGTCTAAAATTCACCTAAAACTTAAATAGAAGATGATGAAATCAAAATTTGAGCGCTGTGGTGGCAAATTTCGGTGGGAGAGCTAAAAAATACTTCTTCTCAAAATGTATGGCGATCCTTGTAATTTGGCTCATTAGTGAACCTTAATGAGTCTTGAATGGACGCAGTAGCTAGATTAAAATGCTCATTATCAGAATAAACGCATTTGCACTAGATTTTTTCACACTGAGAAGAGTGGTATAGCAAATATAAATTGTCCACAAGGATCAAAAAGATTGTCGTTTTTTCTATTTTTCTAGGTCTTGGTCAGCCAACTCTGAGTCTTTTTGCATTTGTCCTTGAAACACAAGAAGAACCGGATGATGTGGGTGCTAAATGTCAGCGCCATTTAGTGCTTTTTGATATTAACGCTTATTATCAAGCTCAGATGCCTCTAAAGCCAGTCGCTCGTCATGATAGTCTTGTATCCTACTTGGGTATTTTTGCTTATGGTGAAGGTCCTTCCGTATATGACGTTTTTATTGATGAGAAGAGGGTGATTAAATTTCAACACTTCACGCCCTTGGAGCAGCACTTCTATCCATCATCTCTGGCATTTGGTAAGCTAGTGAATTTTTCTCCCATGCCTTTTCTATTTCTGTCTGTCTATCTGTCTCTCTCTCTCTCTCTCTCTCTCTCTCTCTCTCTCTCTCTCTCTCTCTCTCTCTCTCTCTCTCTCTCTCTCTCTCTCTCTCTCTCTCTCTCTCTCTCTCTCTCTCTCTCTCTCTCTCTCTCTCTCTCTCTCTCTCTCTCTCTCTCTCTCCCTTTCTTTCTTTCTTTCTTTCTTTCTTTCTTTCTTTCTCCGTTAGCTGGTACTTAACACGACCGCCTTCCAAAAGAAATCTTTGCGGAAAAAAGAAAAAAGAACAGTATTTTCAAGTGAAATTAAATAGTGGACATTAAACTTTGAAAAATAAAAATTTTTCTTTGTATAAAAGGGGCAATTGGCCCTAAGCCCTGTTTTTTTTAAATCTATTTTCTGTTTGTTTTTAATGTAATTCCAGTTACTCTGAATGTGAAGGTGACTATCTAATGCTCATGAATTTTGCCCAGCAGCCTTTTTTTCATTTATCTTCCTTTTTTCACTCTCTCTCCCTTTTCTCTGTTTCTCCCTCTGCCTCCTAATGGTGTTTGTCAGGCTGCTGTCTCAACAGTTAAATGACCCTTGCCATTAAATAAAGATAAATTATTAATTTATATTATATTAATCATATTAGCTCACCACGTAACGAGCCCTGGGCTATTTAATAGACACACTTAATTAACTGCGTTCTAGGTTATATTCGGATCATAGAAGTTTTGTATATAAAGTACCAGTCTATAAATATAGGCTAAAGAACCAACAAGTCTCAGATGATGCTAACTAACGTCAATTATGATATTAAATCTGCCTTTATCCTTATATTTGATCACTCTTACTGGTTCAGAGATATTTCAGAATATATTTTATATTAATAAACTGTATAAATAAGCTATTATTGAGTGACAAACATGGTCGACACGTAGGCTATCACGATCATTTTAAAAGCGTAACACCCCGGTATCGCTATTTTGGACCAGTATGCTTGCGTGCCGTGAAGGCGCTTGTGCATGTATGCCGGGTGTTAGAAACTGTATCAGAAGTTCCAAATTTGAGCCAAAGGATGATAAGGTGAGCTTTGATTGGATGAAAATGACTATATGTCCTAATTTTTGACGAATCAGAGGTATTTTACCTAACGTAAAATATTGCAAGGAATTTTATGTCTTGCTCTTGTTGGTTCCAATTTGAGACAGATAGCCAGATACTGGGGGGTTACGCAAGTGAGACTGGCAGACCACGTTCACTACCCTATAATAACTATACTTTTCATGAAAGAATAGCTAGCGTACGACATAATGCATAATGTCACTGTTAAGGCCTATTGAAACTTTTTTTTTTTTTTTTTTTTTTTTTTTTTTTTTTTTTTTTTTTTTGTAAGAAGGGTTTTGTTTGACGAGTTATGAAATTAGTTGAAAAAAAATGAAGACATTTTTGACATTTCTTTGTAAGTTAGCCCCAAAAACTATGGAAAGTTTACAGTATTCCAATATCCTATTAACTGAATTTTCGAAAAAGGAGTTTCTTATCGTGATTGGACGAACCGGAAATTGGGATCGTGATAATGAATTATTTCCCAAGGATTTCCATCGGAGTAGAGAAAATGTCCGCAGATCACTGTGTAATTCAGATTTTCGTTAAAAAAAAGCTGCATTTTTTGCGAACAGAAATTATTCCATATAAGAGGGGGTGCCCCTTCCGTAACCGTCACTTTTTATGCTAAAGTCTTAAAATCCTTTAAAAATACTTCTCATTCAAATTCAACGGCCCTTTCTGAATGAATTGTGAAAAAATCCAAAATTTAGCGTAAACAGCGAGAGTTGAGGAACGGGTAGCCCCACTTATACACGAGATAATTTCTGTTCGTTTTAAGTTTTAGTGTTTCCCTTACGTTCAGTTGAATTTTTTTTTATTTAATTTTTTACCTTTAATTTTTGACTGTCAAATGGCTATCTCAAAATTTTGATCCAATGTCTTGGGGAAAAAGGGGCGTGGAAGGGGGGCCTCTAATCTTTGTGCTCACTTAAAAAGGGCATCGGAATTTTTTATTTCCGTTAAATGAGCCCTTTCCCAGTCTTCCAGAACCATTGGTTCTACATGATCACCCTTCAAAAAAAAAACAAAAAAAAACTAAACATTCGCGATCTTTCTTCTGGCAAAAAAACACAAAATTCCACATTTTTGAAATAGGAGCTTGAAACTTCTTCAGTAGGGTTGTATGATATGCTGAATCTGATTGTGTGATTTTCGTTAAGATCCGTAAGGTATGTGAAGGTGTATTTACCTTTTTTTTCGAAAATTAGGACAATTTTGTCAGGCTTCGGGCTTTTGGGGGATAGCATTAAGCTTAATGAATTTTATATATTTGGAATCAGCATAAAAGCCAATTCTTTTGATGTATTAATTAAGAAAAACTTTTTCCACAAAATAAGTTTTTCAAAGAAAAGTAAAAATCTCCATTAAACAAAAAATGAGCAAAAATAAAATCAAATAATCTACCAAGCGTGAAACTACCACAAATCAGCATCGATAAATAAATGTAACCCAAAACGAACAGAAGTTACAATAAATAACCGAGTCAAACTCAAAACGAGCAGAAAATAACATAAGTTGGGCTCAAAGTCCCTATGCCTTCCCAAGGCCAGAATATAATTTGTACTTTACTGAAAAAAAAATACAAATGACTGTGCATTGTCAGTTTAATATACATATACTGATATTTAGTAATCAAAATGTTGATATTATTTGATTTATTAAAGTAATAAAAGTAAAAACATTTACTTTTGGCGTGGAAGGGGTGTTAATTGCCTTTCAATTACTTTCGACTATTAAAAAGGGCACTAGCCCTTTGAATTTCAAATCGAATCAGCCTTTTTTTGAAGTTTCTACGACAACGCCTTTTATATAAACCTTATATGCCCCCAGGGCATAACTTACAACCCTTGCTCTGAAGGCGGTGGGGGAGTGTCCTCCTCAAAAAAATAATTTATGTCTGGAAATCAACTACGCTGAACAAAATGGCTATCTCAAAATTTTGATTGGATGTATTTGGAGGAATGATGGGCGCGTGGGGGGGGGCTAGTTGCCCTCCAACCACTTTCGACTATTAAAAGGGGCACTAGCCCTATAAATTTCCAATCGAATGAGTCGTTTTTGAAGTTTATACGATAACGCCTTCTATAAAACCTTATATGCCCCCAGGGCGTAACTTACAACCCTTGCTCTGAAGGCTGTGGGGGAGTGTCCTCCTCAAAAACATAATTTCTATCTGGAAATCAACTACGCTGAACAAAATGGCTATCTCAAAATTTTGATTGGATGTGTTTCGGGAAATTGTGGGCGTGGAAGGGGTGTTAGTTGCCTTCCAATCACTTTCGACTATTAGAAAGGGCACAAGCCACTCCAATTTCCAATTGAATGAGCCCTTTTTTGAATTTTCTACGACAACTTCTTCGATACGAAGTGCCCCGCTCTAAAGGAAAAAAAATAATAAATGATACCATGTGCCAACATCGTTCTTATATGACCTCAGGGCATAACTTAAAACCCTTGCCCCGAGGGTTGAGGGGGAGTGTCCTCCTCAAAAATATATTTTCTATCTGGAAATCAACTACGCTAAACAAAATGGCTATCTCAAAATTTTGATTCGATGTGTTTTGGGGAATGACGAGGCTGGGGGGGGGGGCTAGTTGCCCTCCAATCACTTTCGACTATTAAAAAGGGCATTAGCCCTTTGAATTTCTAATCGAATGAGCCTTTTTTTGTAGTTTCTATGTCAACACTTTTTACAAAACACTTACATGCCCCCAGGGCAGAATTTAAAACCCTTGCCCTGAAGGTTTTAGGGGCGCTTCCTCCACGAAATGATTTCTCAATCCGGAAATCACCTACGCTGAACAAAATGGCTATCTCAAAATTTTGACTGGATGTGTTTGGGGGAATGATGGGATTGGAGGGGGCTAGTTACCCTCCAATCACTTTTGACTATTAAAAAGGGCACTAGGCCACTCTAATTTCCAGTCGAATGAGCCCTTTTCGAAGTTTCTATGACAACTCCTTCGATACGAAGTGCCCGGGTATGGAGAAAGAAGAAAAAAAAAATAATACATTGTGCCCACATCGTTCTTTACTTAGGCAGCGCTATCGCGCTGCCTATGATCTGTTGCTATCAAAATTCCCTTTTTAACTAAGTTGCTAGTGGGCCGAGACTCTCCTTACCTACAGTTCGTTACGACGAACTGTTTGACAAGCCAACCTAATAATAAGGAAATAATCGCAATTACTTGGCAACACTTGTTTTTATCGTTTGTTTGGCAGTGTTAATCAAGAAAGTTTAGTTACAAGTTTGACATTTATTATTCAGTATATTGTTAATTTGAACTGTATGAACAATGTTTATTTATTATGCTGAGCATGGAAGAATTTTTCTTATTATTTCTTTCTATATTTTGGCACATGTATGATATAGCCCTGACCTAACATTCTTCATGCAAGTAGAACCTGTTTCTCTGACGCTCAATCCTAATAAAATATACCTAAGTATGATAAAAATATGATACTTCAAAAACAAATTTGGGCTATACATTACGGGGGGGGGGGGTAATTCTAAAGTGTAGCGGGTCTGCATGCCTAATATGTTGGGTACAATTATTGTACATATTATGAAGTAAGAATTGTTTTCTAACTTCACACTGTCCAAATACTTTACCCTCCCCCCCCCCCTAATGTGCAAATATATAGCCCAAATTACATATTTCCATCTATTTTGTCACTTCTCTTTGTCTTGTCTCACCACTAAAAAAAGAAAAAAGAACCCTGACATTCCCTGACAAGTAATTGACTTTTGAGCATGTTTTTCCTTCTTGCTTTGAAAGCCTGAAATTCCAAACTGTAAATGTTAAAATTTTCAACTTTTGCGTGATGAACATGTCTAACAACATGCTTGATTAAGTAGTAGGACTACCCAAAGTCTTGCTACTTTTTTAGATACTGTAAACAAGAAAAAAATTGAATGGAAACAAAATGGAGAGTCATATCGACATCGAGACATCGGGATGAAATCAGGACTAGAATCGGAATCGGGATGTTTTTACATCGTCCCATCAGTATTCATGTTTCCTCCTTTCCCTATGAGCTTCCTCTGGAACACATGTTTCTTTTAATATCATATTCCTCCATACTGTTGAGTTTTTTTTTTAATTGAAGAAGAATTGAAGTATCTGAGCTTCGTGAGTGTTGTGAAGGATAGTAAAGAGGATATGCTCCGTCAAGACTGAAATAACTGTTCTTTTAGGATAGAAATAATTTTTAGAAGTATTTCATTCCAGGAAATACTTTTTTTTTGGAAAAGTGAGGAACTAAGATGACCTAAGGTTAGATGACTAACGAAGATAAGATTATCTTGGATTAGATGTTTTTTGTAAGAAATTATTGGTTAAGGGAAAAAGTTATTGGTAATTCTTAATTTTCAAGGGGCTAACTTGTAAATAATTACCGAAGTTTTGACCTTCCCCCCCAAAAAAAAGGTATCTGAGAAATAGTTTAAATATGAATTTACCCTATAGTTATTAGAAACCATGTTGTAGTCTATAACAACAGCAAAACTAGTTTCTTGTTATCTTTATTTATTTCTCCGTTTTTAGATTCAGTTGTACTTGAGAAGGAGGGACTGATTAACTTCGAACATCTTGGTGCACAGCGTCAGCTTATTAACGTGCTCAATTGTTCTACTTGCGACGTTGTGTTGGATCCTGTGGATTTGTGTAAAATGACCGAGATATATGGTCTCCTACCACCAGATCAACCCTCAGTTTTAATGGAAGACCTTGTGAGTTGCTTTTGTCTTTAAAATCGTATTTTGCAAAAGAAAAAAAAGAAATGGTGAATCTAGAATTTAGGATTTAATTCTTTTGAAATTTATAACTACTAAGGACATCGAATAATTTTTTTTTTTGCCCGCTGGCCCCATTTTAGGTCCCTTCATACCTGAAACTACTACTAACAACAACTCGCCGCAGCACCAAGCCGCCTGAGGCCAACACAGCTACGCACGCTTTTCTTCCATCCCAATCTATTCATCCCAATCCAATCCATCCCAATCTTTTTAACTAGATACCGACTAGAAATCGGTATCTAGTTAAAATTTCTATGTTACGGATGTAACTCAAAAGCTCGGTGACCTACACAAAAAGCTTTCTGCAGATACATTTTGTAATATTGGCCCTGACCATGATCTTTTACAGTTTTTTTCTTAGTAGAAATTAATTGCTAGTGTTTGTTGATGTTCTTTTTTATTATTTTTTTATTTTTTATTATTATCCTTATGCTCCACTTGTACTACTTGTTCTCTTGTAGTTGTGGGTAATAAGCGATTGAATTGAATTGAAAAACCTCCCTCTTTACATCCTCCCACCCCAAAGGATGACGGCTTGCTTTCCCTTTAGTCCTAGACGGTTGGCCAAAAAGGACCATCTTCGGCAATCTGTCATCCTTCCTCCGCAGAACGTGCCCTAGCCATCTCAACTTTTCTCTCAATATAGCCCTAGAAAGGGGATTTTCCGTACAGTCTATTGTTTGAAATACGGTCAGTCAGCCGGGTACCCAGAACAATCCGTTGGCAATTTCTCTCGAAAACATCTAGCAATTCTACATCCACTTTTCGGAGCAACCAAGCTTTAGAGCCATATTTGACCACTGGCATCACTGTACCTTCCAATGTTCTACCCTTGGTTTGCATACTTATCTTCCCATTCTTCTAAACTTTTTTTAACTGTGAAAAAAAAAACTGAGCCATGGCTATTCTACTCTTAACATATTCACTGCTCCCACCATCTATACTAATAATACTACCAAGGTAAGTGAAGCTGCCCACCTGATGAGTTTTTTCGTCGTCAAACGTCAACTTTTAACCTTCAATTATCCCTGGCCTTAGCAACTTTATGTTCTTAATAATTATTTTCCGATGAATTTTTGCTTCCTGATTACGTAAAACCTGTTTAAGTTTATTCATTTTACCCACGTTTTCATTTAGGATTCGTAAATTATTAGCAGATTCCAAGTCCAGGAGACTTTTTCCTCCCTGGTCTACCATTGCCTTTCTTGTGCTCCTTAAGACATATAAAGGGGGATAGAGCACAGCCGTGCTTAACTCCCGATTTAATAGGATACCAGTTACTAGCCTCATTTCTTACCTTAACCGCAGCAATGCTATTCTTGTACGTGGCACTATTTATTTTATTGTTTTGTCTGGTGTAGCATACAAGGAGAAGACCTTCGCTAAAGCTCTTCTATCAACAGAATCGAGCGTTTGCTCATAATCAATAAAACTGTAGACCAAAGGTGTTTAACAACTCAGGCACTTTTCAATTATTAACCTAATATGGGATAAACATGGGATAAGCCCTTTTTAGGATTGTATAAAAATGATGTCATTTCATTTGTTGATAGATAAGTCTATCTATCAATCTATCACATCTCGGTTTAGCACATTCTCAAAACGTTCTGCCCATCTCTCTTTAATTCTTTCCTTATCACTAATTGTGGCCCCGTTCCTATCTTTAGTTGGGACAAGTCTGGATTGACTACTCCCTCTCAGTTTATTATCATGCCAGTACAATATTTTACTATTATGCCGTCTAGCTGCATCTTCCAGATCCTCGGCAATTTTATCAACGGCCTCCACTTCACACCTCCTTAGTTCATATTTAATGCGTTTTCCGATTTCTTTACATTCCTTTGGTTTTCATCACTTTGATAATTCTTGTACAAGCCCCTTCTCTCTATTAAACATAAAGCTTTTTTGCTAGTATTACTAGCTGCAGTCCTAACTTTCTTCCCTAGACACCATCAGCAACTTCACAATTTTTTTTTCTAAAATTATTCCAACCATCCTCCACGTTTTCAAATTTTAAGCTCTCAAGTTTAGTATTCAAATGTTCCTAGAAAGTTTCTCTCAAATTTTTATCCTGGAGTCTACCAACATCATAACTTCCCGGGAGGTAGTTCCGAAATTTCAACTTTAAATTAACCCTAGATTCTACTAGATGTTGATCTTTACTTTTAACATCAATAACAGCACTCCTATTCTTTAGTATCTTGTATTGATCCTGCTAGTCTTCGGTTTTCTATAACATAATCAATAAGGTTGGCTGCCTTACCGAATACCATGTTAACTAATGGGCCATTTTGTGACCAAAAACCGTATTGGCTATAACTAGATTGTTATACATACGAAATTGCAAAAGTCTGTATCCATTACTGTTTTCTTTTCCTACATCAAATTTACCTAGGATAGGATACCATCTATCCCTATTTCTACTGATCTGTGCGTTAAAATTTCCTAGTAAAAACGCCATATTTCTACCTTGGACCCTGTCTATTTGTAAGTAAAATTCATCCGAGTCACCAGTATCTCCGTCAGTCGGTTCTACAGGGGCATATACTACTGTAACTGATACCCTGAACTTTTTAGCCATAAAATGAGCAATTAGTATTCCATTATTAATACCTTCTCAGTCTAAACAAGAGTTAGCAACTTCATTACTCATCATGAGCCCCACTCTCTGTCTATGTACCCCATCCTTCCTGTGTCACCTAATTCTATGTCACCTGTGTAACACATAATTCTGTGTAAACAAATTCTGTGTCACCTAATTTCATGCTTCCTACCCCTGGGATAAGTGTTTATGAAACTCCTAAGAAGTCCAGTTCGAATCGTCTGAATTAGTCAGTCAAAATGTGGATACGATAGTCATTTTTTAACGTCGTAACATTCCAAGTTCCAATTTTCGTGTTCTTTAAATCATTGAAATTATTTTGGCCTCAGGAAAAGCAATGATCCCACATAGCAGTGCAGGACGGGGATCAACATATCTTCTCAAGTCTACACCGGAGCGCTTAAGCCGGATTAAGTCCCTGAAACCTCCAGTATGAATGGACGCTTTTCATTGTCCCCTGGCTCACTTTTCTTGGCGTCTGAGGGCTAAGAACGAGAGACTCAAATTATGCAAATTGACTATAAGACGTATGAAACACAGAAAAGAAAGGATATAATAAATGAAAAATAAAATCAAATAGGTGAGAAAATACGGGGGGTTTGGTCAGCCAGTAGCAAACTATGAAAACGAATACAAGCAAATGTTTCGACAAGGACCTCCGCCAAGTCGTCCTCATTGCTCAGAAAAATTAAAGACAAAATCTAACCTTTTGAAGTGAACTCTACAAGAAGAGAAAAGACACTGAATCAAAAAACCAGCCAGAATAAATGAAGGACAATTCACCTATTGGATTGGACAAATATTCTTTGCTTAGCAATAGATTTTGCCTGCCTGCAACCTCGATTTTCATTAGATATGCGGATAGGATGTCTTAAACTAGACTGGGGGAAAATATTGATTGTATAGGTTGTTTCAATACTTCTTTAAAGAAATGTCGGCAGGATGCACCTTCTTGAAATCATAGGCAGTGTAATAGCGCTGCCTAAGTAAAGAACGATGTTGGCACAATGTATTTTTTTTTTTTTTTTTTTTTTTTTTTTTTTTTGCTTAGACGAGGGCACTTCGTATCGAAGGAGTTGTCGTAGAAACTTCGAAAACGGCTCATTCGATTGGAAATTGAAAGGGATAGTGCCCTTTTTAATTTTTGAAAGGGATTGGAGGGCAACTAACCCCCCTCCCACGCCCACCATTTCCCCAAACACATTCAATAAATATTTTCAGATAACTATTTTGTTCAACGTAGTTGAAAATTCCAGAAATTATGTCTTTGAGGATGACAGCCCCCCCCCCCCAAGAGTCCTCAGGGCAAGGGTTGTTAGTTACCCCCTGGGGGCATTTAAGGTTTATATAGAAAGGACGATCGCAGAAACTTCAAAAAGGACCCATTCAGTTGGAAATTGAAAGGGCTGATGTCCTTTTTAATAGTCTAAAGTGATTGGAGGGCAACTAACCCTCTTTCTCACGCCATTTCCCCAAACATATCCAGTCAAAATTTTGAGATGAGCCATTTTATTCAACGTTGTTAAAAGTTCTGGAAGTTAGGTCTTTGAGGATGGCAACCTCCCCCACACCCCTCAGGGCAAGGGTTGTAAGTTGTGCCCTGGGGGCATATAGGTTTTTTATAGAAAGCGCTGTCGTAGAAAATTCAAAAAGGACTCATTCGATTGGAAATTCAAAGGGCTAGTGCCTTTTTTAATAGTCGAAAGGGATTGAAGGGCAACTAACCCCCCTCTCACGCCCACCATTTCCTCAAACACATCTAATCAAGATTTTGAGATAACCATTATGTTCAACGTAACTGAAAGGTCCGGAAATTATATCTTTGAAGATGACAAACCCCTCAGAGCTCCCAAGGCATAGGTTGTAAGTTATGTCCTTGGGGCATTTAAGGTTTTTATAGAAAGCTTTGTCATAGAAACTTCAAAAAGCGTTCACTCAATTAGGAATTAAGAGGACTACTACCCTTATTAATAGTCAAAAGCGATCAGAGGGCAAATACTACCCCCACGCCCATCATTTCCCCAAACACTTCCGATCAATATTTTGATATGGCCGTTTTGTTGAACGTAGTTAAAGGGTTCAGAAATTATGTCTTTGAGTGTGACAACCCTCTCCCCCCACAGCCCTCAGGGGCTCATTTGATTGGAAATTGTGAGGGCTATTGTCCTTTAATAGTAGAAAGTAATCGGAGGGAGAATCCCCCCCCCCCGCCCATCATTTCCCCCAGACACTTTCGCCTTGATATGGCCATTTTGTTCAACGTAGTTGAAAGGTCTGGAAATTATGTCTTTGAGGATGAACCCCTCCCCCCCCTAGCCCTCAGGACAAGGGTTGTAAGTTATGCCCTTGGGGCATATATGTTTTTTTATTGAAAGTATTGTCGTAGAAGCTTCAAAAAGAGCTTTTTATTAGTCGAAAGGGATCAGAGGGCAAATGAACCCCCCCCCCCTCCCACGCCCATCATTTCCCCAAACACTTTTAATCAAAATATTGAGATAGCCATTTTATTCAAGGTGTTTGAAAGGTCCGGAAATTATATCTTTGAGAATAACAAATCCCCCCAGTCCTCAGGGCAAGGGTTGTAAGTTATGCCCTGTGGGCAAACAAGGTTTTTATAGAAAGCGTGGTCATATAAACTTCGTAGGGGCCTCATTGGATCGGTAATCAGACGCTCTAGTGCTCTTTTTAAGAGTCAGAGTGATCAAAGGGCAGCTACCTCACCACACACACACACACACGCCCTTTCCCTGGCAAATTTGGTCTTGGCTTCAAGGTTTCTTCGTAGTTCTTTTATCACAAACTATGTATCGAGTTTTAGTTTTTAATATAAGATTCACGGCTAGAATTATGTCTTAGCTGAGCAATTTGACGGTTTCTGTAAAACCCTCCTTACGTGGTGTGGCTATGAACTTGGAGACTCATCTCTATGAGCTCCTAAGTCACTGATTGAAGGCTGAACACCTGGCCATCTCCACACTGCTTCCCATATGCCTAGATATCTCCATTTCCTGAATTTGGAATTATCTACCTCTTGGAATACATTCATCTTCCTCACTCAATTGGTGCTCCTTCCTAAACGCTAAGAGCATTGTTTTTCTATAATTCAACTCAAGTTTCATTTTTAATAAATATTCCTATAACAGATTCAATAACTACTGTAACTTCTGACCTGGGCCTGAAACTAAAATTACATCTTATGCAAAAAGCAGAATACCTACCCTGGGCATACCCAGTTTCTACATTGGGACTGCGTTCTCTAATACAAGGATTCATACTATGCGTCGAATATGCGAATACGTTATGCATCTTGCCCATGTTTTCAATATTTTGTCCTTTTATTTTTGTCACAAGAACCAATTTTTTACCCACCCTGTAACTATTTTTAAAATAGTTTGATGTGATGTTTCAACATTGAGTAATTTATAAATTGACTAAATGTTGGTATTTTAGCCTGGAATTGTCTACAAAGAGTGTATGCTGAATATTCTATTAGAGTATGGCTGTCAAAATCCACTTAGTGATCTGGTTAAATATTTGGCAGACATCGGGAATGAAACGGAATTTGATGTATTTAAACTTATGTATTGGATTTGGAACAAAGTTAGTGCATACAAAAATGCGAATGATATTCTGAGTAAGTAAAGTCCTCAAGTTATATTTTTCTTGTTTTGTATAAGTTTATTAGCACTATCATTCTTGTCCCTTTGAAAAACTCCTTAAAAAAGCAAAAACACTAGATCTTAGAAATTCTTGCACGTTTCATACTTTTCATAACATTTGCACTTATAGTCTCTATTTTCGGAATCTACAATATGTTTTATCTAAGTGTTTTCTTTTGTTGATTTCAAAATGTGAAGTTTTTAAGAAGGTAGAACATATACGTCGGTGTGAGTTTGAACCTGATCCTGTAATGTGCTTTGATCCTGTAATGTGCTGTTAATATTAGTAGTAGGAATCCCTCTTTTTCTCAATGTGTAATTTAAAGATATTTATCTGGTTGGGTTTCAAAAATTACAATATACAAACAAAATTAAACATGTTTAGATCTGAAGGAAGCTTAAACTGACCGGAAATAAGTTAGGGGAGAAGGATTTTTATTGGAAAATCAGAAATAATTGCATAAATTTTTTTTTTCAGTTTCGACCCTATACCCTCACCTAATAAATGAGTTTGATGATGCTAATTAGAACAAAAAAAGTTTTTTGTCGTCTAACACAGTTCAAAATGCATTTTTATTCAGGTATTCCCCTATTCAACCTGTCTTGTGAAATGGCCGAAACATCCACTGTTGACAGTCTTCATAAAAATGATGGACATTTGAGGTTATTGAAAAATCTTTTACTTGTAATGGAAAGCCATGCAGTTGGGAAAGTTGAAGATCACTTGCTAAAAGGTAGAGCTCTCAAATATTTATCATCATTATTCTGTATAATTATATTTTTCTAAGGTTTCATTTCAAGGTGAAGGGTTGTAAAAAAGTAAGTAAGTATGACGGAACTAGACCCTTAAGGTCCAAACTTGCAGTGCTGATCTCCCTTTCGTGGCCCTTCAGCCAGGAAGTGCAATGGGGGACTGGGGGCCAGCCATCCTGCGCTTTCGCACACCCTTCTTGCTTACCTTCTCCAGATTTCTCCAGGTACCCATTTAGAGCTGGGTTGACACTGGCTGAGCTTACAGAGTCACGCCACTTACCCGCGTCCCAAACCAAATAACTGGCTACGCCCGGGAACGAACCCGTGCCCCTTGGACAAAGAATTCTCAAGGCGCACGTCCACTTAGCCAGGACGGCTGAGAGGTGAAAGGGTTGACTTCCCCATGAATGTCAAAGATAAAATAGAAGTCAGCTTTTCTGTTTTATATTATAAATTTCCACTCTGCGAATTGCTTTGGTTCTATTTACCTACATTATCAAATTTTGACTTGGTAATTTGACAGCCATTAAGGTTTATGTCCACGCTGAAAAACGCAGTTTTACGACGATCTTGCAGTTGTAACTTTCACAAAAAGAACGAAATGCTTATATCATTGGATTCATTAGTTGCAGATCTATCCATTAACCGAGCCAGAATTATGATATTACTTAGAATTTCTCTTTGGGAACATTCTGAACTTACTTAAAAAATAGGGAAACGGCCCTTTTTTCAACGATTTTTAATCAATTTCCAGCGCATTTTTAATCTAAAAAACCTTCTCACCAAATTTCAAAAATATAATTTGGCAGATGGATAGAATTGAATATGATTTATGGAATGATATCAAAATTGTCTTTTTTCTTTGATTTACAAAAATCGTAGGAAAGCAGAAAAATAATATCCTAAAAATAACATAATGAACATAATCCTTAAGAGGCAGATAAGAGCCATTACAGCCATTAAGTTTTACATTTCAACGAAGTTGCATTATGTTTGATATCTATTCAATTGCTTGACTTGGGTAAAAACTGGACATTAATGTATGTGCTTGATTGAACCATGAACCAAGATTAAATTATCTTGGTCCTCTTTTATTGACCAAATGTAATCATGAGCAACCAATCATGAGCATTTCCTGCAATATAGAATATCGACTATATGACATATGTCCTTGGTTTTGTAAGATGATTTATAAATGACATAAAGAGGATTTTCCAAGGAATTTTATAGGAACTTTAATTAAAGGATAAGCACATATAGGAAGGAATAAACACTAAAGGAAAAGAAAGATTTACTTTCTAATCTTACCTGCCTTTAATAGTTTGTGACTTAAAAGTAACAAATAATATGTTGATTGTAAGTTACAAAGCAACATAAAGTGGAATATGATTCTGTAAGAAAATTTATCGGCCCTTTATAATAAGGTAAGGTAAAGGATATGGCACTAAACCCTTAAAGTCCAAACCGGGGCTGCTGATTTCCGTTTCAAGGCCCTTCAGTCATTAAGGGCAATGGGGGGTTGGGGGTGAGCCATCTTGTGCTTTTGCCCACCCTTCCTGCTTACCTTCCCCAGATTTCTCCAGGTACCCATTTAGAGCTGGGTTGACTCTGGCTGAGCTTACAGAGCCATGCAGGTGACCCCCGTCCCAAACCAAATAACTGCCCGCACCAGGAATCTAACCTCCGCCCTTCGGACAAAGGATTCCAAATCCAGCGCCTCAACAAATGGGCTAGGACAGCCCTTTATAATAGTGCTGTGATTGTACAATTACCCTGGGTGATTGTAAAAACAAAAAGAGCAATCTTGTTTCAAGCCCTCTTAGTTGTAGATAAGGCCATTTCTACCCCCTCTCCTTTTGGAGAGGGCAACAAAAATTTGCTGACAAAATCAGATTTATGCAAATTTTTTCTATAAAGAAGGCAGAAAATCCAAAGATGAATATCACCAAAAAGTGTACTATTCCTTATATTTGCCTTTTAGACAACAATTTTAGAGAAGCAAATGCCTGTAAAACACTAAAAGCCTAAGTTTGAAAAAGTCAGCATAAGGAAATATCTTCTTCTTGTTTTTTTTTTTTTTTTTTTTTTTTTTTTTTTTTTTTTTTTTTTGCTAGTAAAAAAAGGGGGAGTCTAGGATGGAAAAGTATTTTCTGTCATGAAACATAGTTTATTTTGGGATCTTTCACTAAAACCTGCATTTTTCTATAGATTCAAAAGTCTACAAGGTGAAGAATCTATATTCAAATAATATGAGAATAGTCAATAAGCATATGTAAAGACAATCAACAAAAAAGAAAGAAAAAAAAACGTTCAATAACATAAATAAAATTGGGAGATGTGGGGAAGAATTTTCAAGTCCTAATTTGGTGCAAAAAGCAAGTGACATTCTGACTTGCTGTAAAATTAAGCTAATTTGTGACTTAAGCTGAAGTCCAAGCTGTACTTGCTCTTCCCCAACTGCTAATTGTTTAGCTGAAAGGTAGACATATAGGCAACATGCAAGGGTATTCTATCTTTGCTATTGAATTGAGATGGCGCATGGGTCTCACATCCCTCCCCTTTGCCAATCTTCTTTCAGTTGAAATTTCGGCATGCCATACTTTGTTTGAACCAAAACTGCGGTAGGAGTTCTAATCTGCATCATTAGAAAACAAAAGTAGCCGAATTGTATCAAGCTTATCAAACTTACTTACAACCAGGGGCGAATCTCCAGCATTTCTATCAGTAAGTAGGAAACAATCGCCTGATATTGTACTACGGGTAGTAAGCTTCTCCAAAGGGAAAAAAACTTAACCTGAAGCGTTAGTATGTTCTCGATAATCAAAAGAGTGTGCTTGTGTGTATTTTTTCCTTATGCCTGAAGGCAAGCGTGTATTTCTCGTTATAGAGACTGCACGCACTAGGTTTTGTTAAAAGGTGATGAATTTGATGTGTAGTTGGGTAAGTATGGTAAGCAAATCGTGGTTAGTAACCAAAGGCTTCGCAAAATCAGTCTTATTTGTCGAACGTAGTCGCCAATCTAAACAACTGGATCCTTAAAGATTACGGTACTCTTAATTTATAGAATTGGTAACGTCCATAACTCCTAACCAATCAATAATTCGAAAGCAATCACTTGTTATTTTTTTTATTCCTGAAGGCTGAAGGCAAACGTATGTTTATTATTTTAGGACTTGTATACAATAAGTGAGTTTTATAAAAAGATGCAGAATCTAATGCGTTGTTCGGTAAGTACAACCTATTTTGTCTCACAGGAGGGGGATGGAATGAAAGCTCCAAGTAAATTTTTTTCTGTTTTTCGGTGGGGGGGGGGGTGTAAAGGGCGAAAAATTTTGTGTTTGGGAGAAGGAGGTAAAATGGTTTTATCTCTCCTGTCCTTACAAAAGAGTATATCGTCAGTCGGGTATCAAAAGATCGTATCTCCATAATTGTAAATTTTCGGAAGAGCAAATAAAAAACCTCACAACTTTTTTATTTCCTCTTCGATACTTATAAAACAAAACGGATTGACATATGTGTATCAATCTGTTTTTGCTTTACAGTAACAAGTAATAAGTTTTACAGTAACCAGTGTTATTGTTTTACAGTAACAAGTCCTTTCGCTAGTAACAAGTAATAAGTTTGATTAATTTAGCGACCGAAGCTACTTACCTTCGAATGGGTAAAATCCAAATTTAAAAGCAGTTCATCCCATTCATGGCTATCCTTTAGATTGGTCAGTATAAAAGGTTAAGTCTACGTAATATAACATGTTGTTTTTTTTTTCATTTCAGCACTGAGGGAGCGTATTAGAGCTGCACAATTAATTATTGATTACTTCGAGGCACTCCTGTGGTTTGTTCATGCTGGACTTCTCCCAGAAACTGAATACCATGAGCCATCGGAAGAAGAAAAAGAAGAAAACTATAATGTCCCATTGCTGCCGTATCCAGTGTCGAAAATTAGGAATTTTTATAACACCAGGTAAATATTAGGAGTGATTCAAACAGTAATCAGAACCCACTAGGGGAGAGGAGAGTGATTCACGATTTTGCACCATTCACATTTCCTCTAAAATATGAAAGAGCAGACAAAAATACGTGCATCTTATTCATTATATCGTAGTTAGACAAGACCTTAAAAATGCTTCCATAGTTGACTCTCCCCCCCCCCCATAAAAAGAAAAAAAAAGAAAACCTTGAAAATTTCTTGGTCACACAATAATAAATCAAGGCTATTCCCTGGGGGGTGAAGGTAGAGTTGTCGAATTTGAACCTCTCTTCGAAATATTATAAGTGGAATTGAAGAATAGGAATTGTTCGGTTATGCAATAAAAGAAACATAAAAAACTGTTTTTTTTTTGTAGGTGCAAATTGTGGGTCCGGTGTTGTATTAAATTTATAAGTCTATTAATTTTTGACATTGGTTCTTAGTGTTTGTAAATGGGAGATGTAAATGACGAAAATTATAAAAACGAGGTTGAGAAAACATTGTCCTTCCATCCTATTTGTATTAATCCCTTATATAATTTTTTTTCTCTCCAACGGATTTTTTTCAAAACAATTCAACATAGTTGTCAATTGTTCTGTTTGATCAAACATTGTATTGTGGTGTGGAATGGCTTGTCTTATAATTAATTTTTTACAAATGATTTTTAATCTGTGTTCTTCTTCATTTCTATTTGTATTAATTGCCTTGTAGATATTTTTTTTATTTAGTTTATAGGATTTCTCCAACACAATTGCCAATGGTGTTTCTTTGATCAAACATTATATTATGGATATTTAAATATTAGTATTATTATTATGGGTAAACATTAATGGATAATATGGATAAATATTATGGATCTTTAAATTATATTGTGGAGTCGAAGATCAAATAAATGTTTTATAGCTGCTAATTCGAAATTTTTTAACAACTAAAGTTTCTTAACTAACTCACTCAGAACTTATTCATATTAGTTTCTTTGTTTTAGTATTTGCATTATATTTCGCGAAATTCTGCTATGAGTCATACAGCAGAAATATTTGCTTAGGTTGTAATTTAATCACTGTCTTTAGAAAACTTATCATTAAACTCTTATATTTTGAATAATGAAGTGACAGTGTCGTCTTCTTCATTATTATTAATTATACTTATAATTGGTTGTAAATAATAATGAATACTTATTGATTATGAAGCTCTGATTCCAAACGTAATGCTTGTCCCCCTCTTTTTATAACTTCTGTTTACCCTGAAGGGACTCAGCTGATAGTTGACCCATCAGGCATGCCCAAAATTTTTGCTCTTTTAGGATAAGCTGAAGTATCTCTGTCAATGAATATTTTCCCAATTAATCCATTTTCTTTATTTTATACTCCTGAAATGTTTGACTTGAAATTTTCTCTCCGGTCCCATAGTGGTCCAGGCTGACTAGACAATGTCATCCCACTAAGCCACGACTTCACTAAACGAATTCTAGCTCTTCGGCGAGAGAGAACTGCCGTTTCAAGTGCAAATAAAGAAAGTAAAAATTTTAAACCGTGTAGATTATTGGCAAGATCTTATTCCATGGAAGAAGTTCCTTTGCAATTCTTGATGTTATTTTTTACAGAAAATTAATTTTTAAGCTGCTTTTTCTTCAATTTTTTCTGTTCTGGGATCTCTTGATTTATTGTTTAGTTACTATTTATTATAATTAAAGGAAAATAATAGGCAGATGAAATAAATATGTACTACCCTTTCTTTATATTTTTTTTGTTGTTTTTGAGTTGATATTTTATATGTAATTTAACCCTGGTCCCAATTTGAGAGGATCTCACCTGTATAGCTATATCGAATAATAATATAAAACAAATTGTCTAACAAAACAGAGTTGGGGAAGGGGATCAGATCTAGACTAACAAGAGATAACATCCTCCGCGTTGTGTACATTCACCGCTCTTTTAATAAAAGAGCAGTGAATGTACATTATTTATTTTTATTTATTTATTTAATTTTTTTCTGTTTTTTTTTCTGCAGTCCACCTCAAAGTTTCAAATTTTGGATTGAATAGTGCCTATTTTAACTTCAGAGCTCTAATACCTCGCTGTCTCTCTTTCTCTTCTTTTTTCCCCTTTAAAGTCTATCGCCCGGCATTTTCGTAAAAAGGAGTCTCTGTACCCGGGCTATTTCTAGGAGGAATTTGTTGTGTGAACGCATTTCTACACTCAATCCAAACAAGGTGCTCCTTATTGACAACCTTGTTGAAGATCTTGGGGAACAGGTCAACATCCTTTGGCAGCAAGAAGATCAAAATTCATACCCACCCCCATCCCTTGGCTCTCTGCTCCAGATATATCTTCTGGATGGCCCAGTACTGTTAAAACATGGGGTAGTTCAGTACATTTTACTGGACATGGCCTCCGCTTTGAGAGGAGAAAGAAATTCGAGTGTTTTGGAGGCATTAGAGACATTCCCATTGGCTTTTGATGTATCTAGAAAACTGACCAAAGTCACACATGGCTACTGGATGATAGACCATAAGAAATATGAGGTAAAATTAGTTGTTGTTTTTTTTTTTTTTTCAAAAAAAAAAAATTACCAAATCTAGCAAATAACCAATAATTTGACCAAATCTATTGACTGTATTAACTGAATTTAGTGATTATCCAAAAATTGACCAAATCTATTGGCCAAAGTCACACGACTACTGAATTATGAGGTAAAATTTGACTATAAGAGATATGAGGTAAAATTTGGTTTTATGAAGCTTGAGGCAAATCTAATTTAATGTTGGTCCGTATTGCTTTAGCTAGGGCTGCTGGGGTAGAATATTTGGTATTTTAAATTTCAAATTTAAAGTGTATGACATTTCAAACAGCTCCTTTTCGTTTATAACATTGAGAAAAAGAAGAATTAAAATATCTTAATAATGAAAACAAGGTTAGCCTTATATTCGTTGCTTAAGAGCAAAGGTGTATATCAGTAGAATATTATCCCTCTCTGTCTCTCTCTCTCTCTCTCTATATCTTTGTCTCTCTCTCTGTCTGTGTCTCTCTGTCTCTCTCTGTCTCTGTCTCTCTCTCTCTCTCTCTCTCTCTCTCTCTCTCTCTCTCTCTCTCTCTCTCTCTCTCTCTTCCTCTCTCTTTCTTTCCCTCTATAGAAAGTATCCATCCCCCAAAAAGTTTGATTTAAACAATATATATTGTAGGCGCTACCCTTTCTTTGACCACCTTAAACTTTTTCTAGATCACTTTTAGTATTTTTATCCACTTTGATTCGTCTTCTTGAAAACACGATCATTCTGCTTTTTCTTCCTAGATAACTTTAGATTTTGTTAAACTTTTGATAAGTAGTAGCAGCATCTTTTGATGAGATGAAGCTTATGAAATTTTTGGATAAGGACTGCTGATATGGTCTATATCTCTCTCCTCGTCCAATTTTCTCTGCTTCTCCCTCCCTCTCTCTCTCTCTCCCTCTCCCTCCCTCTCTCTCTCTCTCTCTCTCTCTCTCTCTCTCTCTTTCTCTCTATTTCGTAAATTTTTATTTAGAAATAAATAAAATTCTTATTTTTATATTCTCTCTCTTTCTTATTTCGTAAATTTTTAATCTAATCCTGCCTCCTCCAGTCTGAGTTATCTGGCTTTTCTATTAACCCTTTGTCTCGTATTTGGCATTAACTTAAAAAAAATTTCTTCCACAAAACAAGTTTTTCAAAGAAAAGTAAACAGCTCCACTAAGCCAAAAATGATCAGAAATAAAGTTAAATAACCTTCCAACCGTAAAACTGCCACAAATTACCGTAAATAAATAAATGAAACACAAAACTAATAGAAATTACAATAAATAACTGAGTCAAACCCAAAACAAGCAAAAATTAACATGAGTTGAGCTGACAACCCCCATGCCTTCTCAAGTCTCGAACATAATTTACACTTTACTGAAAAAATAAGCAAAAAACAAATGACCGTGGATTTTCAGTTTAGTATACATATATTGACATTTATTCCTTAAAGTTTGAAGATTTTTTTTTATTTATTAAAGTAAGAAATTGAAAACAATTAAAATGTATTTTGTTTTCAGTTAAGATCAAATTATGTTTTTGACTTCAGAAGGCATGGTGGTTGTCAGCCCTACTCGCTCTGAGGTTTTTTTCAATCCACCAATCTGTCACTTTTTCAAAATGGACATACTAAATAGGGCTGAACAAATTTGTCCATGACGATTGCATTTTCAGTCATTGCTAAGCGTTTTTCCTAAAATTATATGCATGCAATTCCTCGGAAGAACGTATGGCTTATCCTTATCATCTTTCTCTGACGCTTTTGATTCTGTGTTATTTTGTAATAATTGCGTTGCCTGATTTTTGTCCAATTTCTTGTCTTGGCTTTCTTGTCTAATTTCAGGGTATTTATTCGGGTTTGTTTTGGGCTGACTGGGCATTTTTGATCTTCTAGAATCGGAAAAATACACGGATTTTGCATTGAAAATGCATGCATTGATTTTTCGCTAATTCTAGTTAGAATTGTTTCATTTGATAGTCTTCTGTTGTAAATTTAGTATCATGTAAATTTCGTAGATGTACACGAAGAGTGTAAATTACCTTCATTTAATATCGAAAAAAAAAAAACAGAAAAAAGTGAATAGACCCTAACTCACAGAACATCAGTTACATGGATACAAAGTTCAGTCAACTGTGTCCAAAAACAGCTACAATTCCTGTGAACGAGAGAAAATCAAATTGTAATGTTTTGCATGTTATTAAAATCTACTGGCTTCTCTAATTTTTTTCGAAATTGATCAAAAAAAGACTTGAAACGATTTTTGAATATCACGAGGAGCGTTTATAAATTTAAGAACTCCCACTCCTCCCCCAAAAATTTACGTAACTTGTTTTTAAAGCTCTAATTCAATTCGACATTTTATTTCAGTTAAAATACCATATAACACACAGAGTTCAAATAGGGATAAATCCTTTTATTAGATAGTGAAAAACAATGATAAAAATTCTGGTTATTTCGATCACATACACAGCGACTGTCATCAGTAGATAAACAGATAAACTTGTTTTCAAAGCTCTAATTCAATTCTGCATTTTATTCCGGTTTCATTCCAGTTTATCTGCTGATACGGTCACTGTGTATGGGATCTAAATATCTGGAATTTTTATCATTGTTTTTGACTGTCTAATAAAAGGATTTATCCCTATTTGAACTGTATCCCTATTTGAATTTGTACGTCATGGAAAGGCAGTGTCGTCTTCGAAAATACCTAAAGAGAGAAATCAAAAACAATAATAATAACTAAATCACGCCCACTACAACAGGGAGATTTCTGTGGTAGCCCATGCCTATTCGTTTAAATATTTAAAGTTGCAGCTTTGTTTACAAACTTAGGGTGTTTGACTGTAAAGCTTTTCATCAATTTTGAATTCTCAGAATAATTATACTTTGATTTAAGCATCTTTCGTAAATCCTGTTCTATACATATTATTATGTATTTACGTCAGTTTTACTAATTTTGATTTTCTTGTTTCAGAATGGCTTATCATGCTTGCTTGGTTCGTCTGTTCAGTTTAGTGATATTGGTATCAGAAATTACAGAAGTATTATCAATCTACTGGCTTATGACAATGAGCACAAACGAGCTTTGAGATTCTCCACTTTACGTCCCTGTGTTGAGGGAGAGCTTGAAGATACTTTCATGCGTCTTCGTCTGCTTCTTGTCAATGGATTCATATGTCAGGCTTTTGATTATGTGAGGTCCGAAAGATCCTCGGGAAATGAAGAATATCTATTGACATATATATTTTCGGCTTGTGCTGAAATGGGGTGCCTTGACCTTGTTATGAAAAGACCCTTTTCCAAAGCTGAAGAAGCTGTATTTATAAAGTTTCTTCAATCTTGTCAAAATTCTAAGGCAATTGATTTGCTTTTAGCGTTTTATCTGCAGCGTGGTAGATTTTCGGATGCTCTGTCTTTGCAGAAGCAGCTAAAGGAGCAAAAGTTATCAAATCCACTGAGAGATGGTATAGTTAATGCTTATTTTAAAGTGCTCCCTCCACTTACTGCAACTCTCACCAAAAATTGGGCAGCTGCAAAGACTCGTACTCACGTTCAAAAGTCATACCCAAAACCTCTCTCTGCCATCGTAAAACCGGCCGTTCAGAACATTTCTACAAACTCTTCACGCTACTTAGCAGAGATGGTTGAAGGCACTCGTGTCGCTTTGGCGTTGACTCCTAGTAGAGAGCGTAAACGAAAAATTGATGACAGTGAAATTCCGTTTATAAAGAGCATTAGACTTAGTGATACGGTTGAATCGTCCCTCGTTGCTTCGGCCAAAAAAGTCCTCGTCAAAGAAGAGGTTATGCAGCCTACATCTAAAAAGCTTAAGGTTTCTCAAGATAAAAGTATTATGGACGATACCTCTCCTTTTAGCCCTACGGTTAAGTCAGTGCTCCGCACTCCGACAGTCCATCGTATCCGATCGCAAAAGCGAAGCAGCGTGTTTAACAATCCACCACTATCGATTTTAAAGGCAAGAAATGACCAAGATGATACAAATGTTAGTAGGTCGAAGCATTTGAGATTCAGTACTCTACCTCCAGTTATTCTCAAGAGTCCTGACATTGTTGAGAAAAGTGCTACAGCTTCCCCCATGGAAATGACCTCTGTCCCTCCTATTAATATATTTGAATTAGACAGAAGCATAGCTACGCCAGTTAGAATGATTCCTTCTACCGACGAAGTAAGACAAGCTGTTGAAGAAACGAGAGAGTGGAACTTTAGGCAGAATGAAAAAGAAGGAAATGTTTCGACCTGTGATGAATCGGCAAAAGTCTCCTCTGCAGAACAGATCTCCCAACATAATGAACATGTAAGTGAAACCGAGTCTTTTCATAGCATGGAAGTTTCATCAGAGTCTACGTCCAGATTAGATTTTAGTAATGCCACTCGAAGGAACATAGAAGAAAGTATTACCAGCAATAAGGAAGAGACAAGCTTTATTATGAAGCTAAGGCAAGAACGTGAGGATTTGGAAAAACGGCAGGGAAATATAGCTGCTTACTTTTCTCGGTCGGACAGTGATCGTAAAGAACAAGATCCTATAGAGACCAATGAATCGGACAAGTTTTTGAAAGAAATAGACACCTCAGGATTTGATGAGGCCATAGAAGAATTTAATCGGAAGGAAAGCACGGCCCGGGAACAAGATATGGAAGAAACAAACATTCAGCTGCCTTCCACAGTTCCCAAAACATCTTTGGATTTGGCCTGGAAGTTTGGCTTGAGGTGGCCTGGATTTATAAGCAACGAAAGTAATCAAGAGGAAATGTCTGGTGTCAAAGTAGCAACTGGAGAACGAACACAGTTTAATCAATCAATGGAGGTTACTCAGCTAGGTTTGAAAGGCCCAGACACTATGGATACTGGTTACACCTCTTTCGCACCTGTTCAAATGGAGGAAGTAACACAGTTTGGTATTAAGAGTCCTGATGCTGTTGATGATGGTTTTACTTATATTGCACCTGTCCACATGGAAGAAGCGACGCAATTTGATACTAGAGGTCCTGATGATGTTAGAAGCAGCTTCATCTCAATGGTACCTCCCCAAATGGAAGAACCTGTGCATCTTAGAGCCAATACTTTTGGCTCCAAGCCAAAACTTGGAGCCACGAATATTGGGGACAATGTCACATCCTTTGCTCCTATTCAAATGGAAGAAACAAATTTCAATTTTCAGTTTAATCCAGCTACCCCTGTTATGCCCGAAGGAAAATTAGAAGATAAGCAAATGAAGGATATAAGCTTTACTTTTCTTGAAGCCGGGGATCCTTTTAAGCCGACTGAAGAAGCTGCTTCTGCACCTACAACACCCCCTAAACCATTATTTTATCCAAGTGGAGAAGATTCACGTTCTGATACTAGTAGAGAAGTCAACAACGTTGCTTTTGCTAGTTTACAGTCTAAGCCTCGTCGACTGACGACCTTTGATAATACAGAAATGGAAGAAACAAGCGTTGATTTTAAGTTTAATCTTGCTGATTCATTCTTGAGTAAAGAAGATAATAAAGACGCCTCTCTCCCCATCAACGTTAGCTTTACTTTTGAAGAAGCTAATGTCTCAAATACCATGCCAGTAAATAGTGATTTCACCTCCGTCATGTTTGGTAAGATTGCAACGCTTGGCCGTCCGAGTCTAAGAGAAGCTTCTTCTGTGCTCGGATCAGAATCATCTGTCAAAACTTTGACTGGATCTGATAGGCAATTACCTACAGATCGCCTTATTGCACAACCCAAATTAGATGAAATGAACATCTCTGCAATGGAAGAAGCTACTGCGTATCCTGGCTTAATAGAGAACATTTTTCCGTTGTCGAGTCAACAAACTGAAAAGGAAGCTGAGATCCAAGCCAAAGAAACCGAAAACATTTTCCAAGAAACTACGACGCAAGTGTCTGAGATACAAAGTAAGAGATTGACTGTGTACCATACCCAAACAATGGAAGAGACAGCTATATTAGGAGATGATTTTATAAGAGGAAGTACACCTGAATCAGCAGGTATTCTGTCTGAAAATGAAGTACAATTGTCTCCAAATAAAAGTGAACTCGTTGAGCCGGTGATTATATCGAAAATGAATGTTTCAGAAATAGAAAAAGGACGCGAAAAAGAATTCAATTTTAGTAATTCAGTTGAGATAAGTAAGTACTCTGTTGAACTATCGTCTCAAGGATCATTGGATGACACTGTTATTGATGTTACAAGAATGAGGGGAGCTGAGCTGCTTGATGAACAGGTTGGAGTTGTTCCTGTATCAGTTGATCAAGTATCTCCACCAGGACCGTCTTCTGTAGAATCAGATAACTTCGAGCTTGCAGTCAGTGATAATGAAGACCTCAACTTGAATGAAGAAACGGATGCGGTAAGTCATATTCTAAACATGCTATTAAATAAATAAATTGCATCCAGTGTTTATTATTATTAATAATAAAAAAGGGAAAAAGATACTAGCAATAAAATATCTTATGGTATTCAAGTTTATTTTTAAATCCGGGAATTCTTCTTCTTCTTTTTTATTGCAGTTATTCTATTGTCTTTGTAAACTTACCATATTCGGTGTTTACTTCTGTATCAACAGTGTTGCAACTGACCTGATCAACCAGAGAATATAAAAGCGACAGCTGGTTGGTCCTTTTGCCAAAAAAAAAAAAAAAATTGGATCAAAAATTTAGAAAGTAATCCACTGAAAAATTATATTTTCCTTTGAGGTGATTTCGAATGGTTTTTTTTTGGGGGGGGGGAGTAAAAAGAACTTGCACACATACTTGAATATCCAGAAAAAGGAAAACAAGCAGGGAAAAGTTTTTGTTTTGCTAATAGCAAAAATAATTAGGAATAACTAGACAAGATTTCCACTAAACAGAAAAGGCTCACAATAACTGGTGATTGATCATAAGGGTAGTAATTCGACACTAGGCTCTTTTTATAATTAATTAAAAAAAAAAACTTTCTGAAAAAGAAGTTTTTCAAAGAAAATTAAAGGTTATTTTAAACTTAAGATCAGCAGATACAAATACCTGTTAAAATTCAAATTCAAAACGACCAGAAATAACTATTAAAGAATAAATGAAACCCAAAACTAACAGAAATTAAATAAATAATCATAGCAAAAAAACATACAACAAGTAATAATACAAATGAATAAATAAATCTTAAAGCGAGTAATGCTTAAATTGGATATGCAAATCAAGCTTAAAATGAAAAAAATATTTTGCTATTGAAGTATAAATGAAACCCAAAACGAACAGAAATTAAATAAAGAATTAATGCAAACAAACATACAATAGGTACTAATATAAATGAGTAAAAAAAATCTTAAAACAAGTGAAACCTAAATTGAATATGCAAATCAAGCTTGAAACGAACAAATATCACTACAAACAAGAGTTAGGGTATCGTCTCCATCTCTCACTGTAAAAGTCTAAAGCCTATTGCGTCATGGCGCTTTACTGAATTGTATTACAAATATTTTATTTTGTGCTTAATATTGAGAATAAACATTAAAATTACAGTAAAATTTTGAACTGATGAGCTTCAGAAATTAATATCATTATACGTCAAGTATTCAGTTTAATTTATTAGCTCTTTCTAAAATTTGTGAAGACCCCTAAAATTGTTCCCTTCCTTAACTGTAAAAACTTAAAGCCTGCTGCGTCATTAGCGCTTCACTGTAAACGAATCATATTACAAATATTTTCTTTTCCAGTTCTTACAGCATTGAAAATGAAAATCAAATTACAGTGAAATAAAATCTTGAACTGATGGATCTTTAAACAATTAACATCATTGTATATGAAATATTCAATTTGTTTTTGTTTATACTTTCCAAGACTGTTCAAGACACATATAGTTTTCAGTAAAGAGCCATGACGCAGTAGATTTTTTTACAGTGAGAGAAGGAGACGATACCCAAACTCTTGTTTGTAGTGAAATTTGTTCGTTTCAAGCTTGATTTGCATATTCAATTTAAATTTCACTCGTTTTAAGATTTATTTGATCATTTACACTAGTATCTATTGTATGTTTGTTTGTATTGATTGTTTATTTAATTTCTGTTCGTTTTGGGTTTCATTTATACTTCAATAGCAATTTTTTTTTTTAGTTTTAAGCTAGATTTTCGTGTTCAATTTAAGAATTACTAGCTTTAAGATTTATTTATTCATTTATATTATTACTTTTTTTATGTTTTTTTGCTATGATTGTTTATTTAGTTTGTGTTCGTTTTGGGTTTAATTTATTCTTCAATAGTAATTTCTGGTCATTTTGAGTTTGAATTTTAACAGGTATTTGTATTTGCTGATCTTAAGTTTAAATGGCCTTTACTTTTCTTTGAAAAACTTTTTTTTTTGGATTTTTTTTTTTTGAGTTTTTTTTTTATAGTTTTTTGTTCGTTTTTGTTAGCAAAAAGTTTTAAGTTTTTAAAAATACCTTATTTCAAAATCAAACTTTTTTTTAAATCAAATTTTCATCAAAGTATCAAAACTAGTATCAAAGTAAAAAATGGGTTGTGTCCACCTCGGAGTTTTTATTATCTGATGTTTGAGCTATTTTTAACAAAATGGCTATAACAAAAAATTATCGGATGGGTTAGGGGAATAAGGGTGTGGGGGTGCTAATTGCCCTTCGATCTCTTTTGAATCTTTAGAAGTGAACTAGAACTTTCCATTTTCAATCAAATGAACCCTCTCTGAAGTTTTTACGAGTATCCCTTCTATAAGAACCATATATGCACCCTGGGCATAACTTACAACGCCTTTCCCCGAGCCCTGGGGGGTGGTGTCGACCCCGATGTTTTAATATCTGATGTTTGAAACTATTTTTAACAAAATGGCAGCCTCAAGATTTTTATCGGATGGGTTTGGAGAAGAAAAAGGCGTTGAGGGAGGAGGGACTAGTTGCCCTCTGATCTCTTTTGACTCTGAGAAAGTAAACTAGAACTTTCAATTTCAAATCAAACGAGCCCTCTCTGAAGTTTATGCGAGCATCCCTTTCATAAGAACCATATACGGCCCCAGGAAATAACTTACAACTCCTGCTGCCCGGGTCCCTGGGGGTTGTGTCGACACCGGAGTTTTTGTTATCTGACCTTTGAACTATTTTAAAAATGCCCATCTCAAAATTTGTAATGTGTTTGCGAAAAAAGGGCATGGGTGCGGCTAGTTTCCCTCCTATCTCTTTTGACTCTTAAAAATTGAACTAGAACTTTCAAATTCTAATCGAATAATCCTTCGCTAAAGTTAATAGGAGCATCCCTTCCATATGAGTCATATATGCCCCCTGTGTATAACTTAACACTTCTGCCCCCCGGGCCCTGGGGGTTGTGTTGATACCGGAGTTTTGTTGTCTGGCCTTAGAACTATTTTTAACAAAATGGCTACAAAATTTTTATCGGATGCATTTGGGAGAAAAGTGGCGTGGTGGGGATAGTTGCCCTCTGATCTCTTTTGGCTCTTAAAAACCGAAATAGGACTGTCAATTTCCAATAAAATGAGCCCTGTCTGAAGTTTGTACGAGCATCTCTTCCGTAACAGCTAGTTATGCCCGCCGGGCATAACTTACAACGCATACCCCGGGCCCTGAAGGATTGTGTCGGCCAGGAGTTTTCATTATATGATCTTTGAACAATTTTGGAAAAATGGCTCTCTCAAAGTTCTTATCGGATGGGTTTGAGGAAAAGAGGGCTTGGCGGGGGGGGGGCTAGTTACCCTCCGATCTTTTTGTACTCTAAAATAGTGAACGAAAACTTTCAATTTCCAATCAAATGAGCCCTCTCCGAAGTTAATACGAGCGTCTCTTCCATAAGAAACATAAATTTTTATCGGATGGGTTTCAAACTTTTTATCGGGTGGATTTGGATGAAAAAGGGTGTTTTGGGGGGAGGGGGCTAGTTGCCAGCGGATATCTTTTGACTCTTAAAAAGTGCACTAGGACTTTCAATTTCTCTGAAAAGATTCGGAGGGCAACAATCTCTTGAAACGTTTGTAGCGGGTGGGTTTGGGGAAAAAGGGAGTGGGGGGGGGGACTAGGTGCCCTTGAATCTCTTGACTCTTAAAAAGTGAACTAGAACTTTCAATTTCCAATCAAATTAGCCCTCAATGAAGTTTATACGAGTATCCCTTTCATAAGAACCGTACATGCCGTCAGGGCATAACTTGGACGCCTTCCCCCGGGCCTTGGGGGGGAATGTATTGACACCGGTGTTTTTTTTTATCTGACCTTTGAACTATTTAAAAAAAAAAATATCTATCTCAAAATTTTCATCAGATAGGTTTGGAAAAAGAAGGCGTGGGGGGGGGGGGGGCTAGTCGCCCTCCGATCTTTTTGTTCTCTAAAATAGTGAACGAAAACTTTCAATTTACAATCAAATGAGCACTCTCCGAAGTTTATACGAACATCCCTTCCATAAGAAGCATAAATTTTTATCGAATGGGTTTCAAACTTTTTATCGGGTGGGTTTGGATGAAAAAGGGTGTGTTGGGGGGAGGGGGCTAGTTGCCATCGGATATCTTTTGACTCTTAAAAAGTGAACTTGAACTTTCAATTTCCAATCAAAAGAGCCCCCTCTGAAGTTTATACGAGCATTCCTTTCATAAGAACCATATACACCCCCAGGACAACACTCACAACGCCTACCACCCGGCCCTGGGGGGTTGTGTCGACACCTAAGTTTTTGTTATCTAATTTTTGAATAATTTTAAAAAGAATGGCTCTCTCAAAATTTGTATCGGATGGGTTTGGGGAAAAAGGGCGTGGGGGGGGGGCTAGTTGTCCTTTAATCTCTTGAATCTTTAAAAGTGGACTAGAACTTTCAATTTCAAATCAAATGAGCCCTTTATGAAGTTTATACGAGCATCCCTTTTATAAGAACCATACATGCCTTCAGGGCATAACTTAGATCGCCGTCCCCCGGGCCCTGGGGGGTTATATTGACACCGGAATTTTTCTTATCCAACCTTTGAATTATATTTATCAAAATAACTATCTCAAAATTTTTATCAGATGGGTTTGGAAAAACCAGGCGTGGAGGGGGGTGGGCTAGTTACCCTCGGATCTCTTTGGACTCTTAAAAAGTGAGCTCGAACTTTCAATGAACCCTCACTGAAGTTTATACGAGCATTGCTTTCATAAGAACCATATATTTCCCAGGCATAACTTACAGCGCCTGCCCCCGGGCCCTCGGGGGTTGTGTAGACACCTGAGTTTTTGTTATCTGACTTTTGAACAATTTTAACAAAAGGGTTATCTCAAAATTTTTATCAGATGCATTTTGGGAACAAGAGGCGGGGGGGCTAGTTGCCCTCCAATCTTTTTAGACTCTCAAGAACTGATCTAGAACTTTCAATTTCCAATCAAATGAGCCCTCTCTGAAGTTTTTACGAGCATCTCTTCCATAAGAACCATATATTCTCCCAGAGCATAACTTTCAACGCCTCTCCTCGGGCTCTGGGGGGCTTTGTCGACCCCGGAGTTTTCGTTATATGGTATTTGAACAATTGTTTTTAATGGCTCTCTCAAAGTTCTTATTGGATGGGTTTGAGGAAAAATCGGGCTTGGATGGGGGGGCTAGGTGCCCTCCGATCTCTTTTGACTCTTAAAAAGTGAATTATAACTTTCAATTCCCAATCAAATGAGCCCTCTTTGAAGTTTATACGAGCATCCCTTCCATAAGAACCATATATGCCTCTAAGGCAAGTTTACACAGCCTGCCCCCGGGCCCAGGGGAGTTGTTTTAACACCGGAGTTTTTGTCATATGGACTATGAACTATATTTAAGAAAATGGCTATCTCCAAATTTTTATTGGATGCATTTGGGAAAAAAGGGGGTGGGGTGCTTGTTACCCTCCGATATCTTTTGACTCTTAATAAGGGCACTAGAACTCTCGATTTCCAATCGAATGAGCCCCCTTTGAAGTTTAAAACTAGAACTTTCAATTTCCAATCTAATGATTCCTCTGAAGTTTATACGAGCATCCCTTTCATAAGAACCATATATGCCCCCAATACAACACTTACAACGCCTACTCCCCCGGGCCCTGGGGGATTTCGTCGGCACTGGTTTTTTGTTATCTAATTTTTAAACAGTTTTTTTAATGGCTATCTCAAAGTTTGTAGCGGGTGGGTTTGGGGGAAAAGGGAGGGGGGCTAGTTGCCCTTGAATCTCTTGACTCTTAAAAAGTGAACTAGAACTTTCAATTTCCAATGAAATTAGCCCTCTATGAAGTTTATACGAGCATCCCTTTCATAAGAACCATACACGTCTCAGGGCAAAACCTAGAACGCCTTCCCCCGGGCCTGGGGGGGGGGGGAGAATGTATTGAAACCGGTTTTTTCCTTATCCGACCTTTGAACTATAAAAAAAAATGTCTATCTCACAATTTTCATCAGATAGGTTTGGAAAAAGAAGGCGTGGGAGGGGGTGGGGGGGCTAGTTGCCCTCCGATCTTTTTGTACTCTAAAATAGTGAACGAAAACTTTCAATTTCCAATCAAATGAGCCCTCTCCGAAGTTTATACGAGCATCCCTTCCATAAGAAGCATAAATTTTTATCGGATGGGTTTCAAACTTTTTCTCGGGTGGGTTTGGATGAAAAAAGGGTGTGTTGGGGGGAGGGAGCTAGTTGACATCGGATATCTTTTGACTCTTAAAAAGTGAACTTGAACTTTCAATTTCCAATCAAATGAGCCCTCTCTGAAGTTTATACGAGCATTCCTTTCATAAGAACCATATACGCCCCCAGGACAACACTTACAACGCCTACCACCGGGCCCTGGGGGGCTGTATCGTCACCAAAGTTTTGTTATCTAACTTTTGAACAATTTAAAAAAAAAGGCTATCTCAAAATTTGTATGGGATGGGTTAGGGGAAAAAAGTGCGTGGGGGGGGCTAGTTGTCCTTTAATCTCTTGAATCTTTTAAAGTGGACTAGAACTTTCAATTTCAAATCAAATGAGCCCTCTATGAAGTTTTTACGAGCATCCCTTTTATAAGAACCATACTTGCCTTCAGGGCATAACTTAGAACGCCTTCCCCCGGGCCCTGGGAGGTTGTACTGACACCGGAATTTTTCTTATCCAACCTTTGAACTATTTTTTATCAAAATGTCTATCTAAAAATTTTTATCAGATGAGTTTGGAAAAAGAAGGCGTGGGGGGGGGGGCGGGTGGGGCTAGTTGCCCTCGGATCTCTTTTGACTCTTAAAAAGTTGACTCGAACTTTCAATGAGCCCTCTCTGAAGTTTATACGAGCATTGCTTTCATAAGAACCATATATTCCCCAGGGCATAACTTACAATGCCTGCCCCCGGGCCCTGGGGGGTTGTGTAGACACCTGAGTTTTTGTTATCTGACTTTTGAACAATTTTTAAC
Organism: Artemia sp. Qi Xiang Cuo; assembly: GCF_049724085.1. Classification (NCBI taxonomy): domain Eukaryota; kingdom Metazoa; phylum Arthropoda; class Branchiopoda; order Anostraca; family Artemiidae; genus Artemia; species Artemia sp. Qi Xiang Cuo. Next base: position 67,228,581 of record NC_142804.1, read on the forward strand.
AAAATGGCTATCTCAAAATTTTTATCGGATGCATTTGGGAACAAGAGGCGGGTGGCTAGTTGCCCTCCTATCTTTTTAGACTCTCAAGAACTGAACTAGAACTTTCAATTTCCAATCAAATGAGCCCTTTCTGAAGTTTTTACGAGCATCTCTTCCATAAGAACCATATATTCCCCCAGGGCATAACTTTCAACGCCTCTCCTCGGGCTCTGGGGGGCTTTGTCGACCCCGGAGTTTTTGTTATATGGTCTTTGAACTCTTTTTTTTAAATGGCTCTCTCAAAGTTCTTATCGGATGGGTTTGAGGAAAAAGCGGGCTTGGATAGGGGGGGGGGCTAGGTGCCCTCCAATCTCTTTTGACTCTTCGAAAGTGAACTACAACTTTCAATTTCCAATCAAATGACCCGTCTTTGAAATATATACAATAGACACCTCCGCAAGAACCCTATTTTTACTAACGGTATAATTTTCCGCGCCTACACTAGCGCCCAGGGGGTCGTTTCGACCCCAAAGTTTTCATTTTATGGTCTATGAACTATTTTTAACAAAATGGATATCTCAAAATTTTTATCGGATGCATTTGGGAAAAAAGGGCGTGGGGTGCTTGTTACCCTCCGATATCTTTTGACTCTTAATAAGGGCACTAGAACTCTCGATTTCCAATCGAATGAGCCCCCTTTTAAGTTTAGAACTAGAACTTTCAATTACCAATCTAATGATTACTCTGAAGTTTATACGAACATCCCTTTCATAAGAACCATATATGCCCCCAGTACAACACTTACAACGCCTACTCCCCCGGGCCCTGGGGGATTTCGTCGGCACTGGATTTTTGTTATCTAATTTTTAAACAGTTTTTTTTTTATTGGCTATTTCAAGTTTGTAGCGGGTGGGTTTGGGGAAAAAGGGAGTGGGGGGCTAGTTGCCCTTGAATCTCTTGACTCTTAAAAAATTAACTAGAACTTTCAATTTTCAATCAAATTAGCCCTCTATGAAGTTTATACGAGCATCCCTTTCATAAGAACTATACATGCCCTTAGGACATAACTCAGAACGCCTTCCCCCGGGCCTTGGGGGGAGGGGATGTATTGACACCGGTGTTTTCCTTATCTGACCTTTGAACTATTTTTAAAAAAATGTCTATCACAAAATTTTCATCTGATAGGTTTGGAAAAAGAAGGTGTGGGGGGGCTAGTTGCCCCCCCCCCCTAGAATCTCTTTTGACTCTTAAAAAGTGAACTCGAACTTTCAATTTCTAATCAAATGAGCCTTCTCTGAAGTTTGTACGAGCATCCCTTTCATAAGAGCCATATATGCCCCCTGGGCATAACTTACAACACCTGCTTCCGGGCCCTGGGGGGCTGTGTAGACACCTGAGTTTTTGTTATCTGACTTTTGAACAATTTTCAACAAAATGGCTATCTCAAAATTGTTCTCGGATGTATTTGGGGAAAAAGGGGCGTGGGGGGTGGAAAATTTGCCTTCCAGTCTCTTATGACTCTCAAAAACTGAACTAGAACTTTCAATTTCCAATCAAATGAGCCCTCTGAAGTTTTTACGAGCATCCCTTTCATAAGAACCATATATTCCCCCGGGGCATAACTTACAGTGCCTGCCCCCGGTGCCCTCCTAGGTGCCCTCCGATCTCTTGACTCTTAAAAAGTGAACTAGAACTTACAAAGCCTGTCACCGGCTCCTGGGGGGTTATATCAACACCGAAGTTTCTGTTATATGATCTCGGAACTATTTCTAACAAAGTGGCTATCTCAAAATTTTTATCTGATGCATTCGGAAAAAAAAGTGAACTATAACTTTCAATTTCAAATCAAACGAGCCCTCTCTGAAGTTTATACGAGCATTCCTTCCATAAGAACAATATATGCCCCCAGGGCATAACTTACAACGTCTACCCCCGGGCCCTTGGGGGCTGCGTCGACCCCAGAGTTTTTGTTATGTGATCATTGAACTATTTTTAACAAAATGGCTATCTCAAAATTTTTATCGGATGTATTCGGGGAAAAAAGGGCGTGGGGGCGGGGCTAGTTGCCCTCTGATCACTTTTGATTCTTAAAAAGGGCACTAGAACTTTTGATTTCCAATCTAATGAGCCCCCTTTTAAGTTTTTACGACGACCCCTTACATATGAAGTGCCTCTGGGAAAAAAGATATTAATAAAACATTGGAGCCGTATGGCCTTTACTATAGGCAACGCCATAGCGTTGCCTCTGATTGGCCTTTGATTGACCTTGTTATTCGGTCCTTCTTTGAACCAAACCTTTTCTTGTGTTGTCCATCATGTTTTTAAAACCAAATTATATATATATATATATATATATATATATATATATATATATATATATATATATATATATATATATATATATATATATATATTTCGCTATCACGCTTTAGTTTGACACGTCTTTATTACTTACTTTATAAAAAAGATTGTTGTAAAAATACTATTTGCAGACAAGATGGAATGATGGCAGTGAGGTATACAGGGGGCTTGGGGCCTAGGCCTCCTCCACCCGAAATCCTAAATTATTTTGAATTTCTGGGCACTTCGTATTCAAATTATTAAATAAAGTTTAGTTTTATTATTAGCCCCTCCGCCAAGGAGATATTGCTTACATGGCTGAATGATGTTACACGCAATAATATATTGCGGGATGAGGTACAAACTGGTCAAAACCCAAGAAACCAATGAATTGTACGAAAAATGTATGAAAATGCGAGGGAAACCGTGAAGACTTGACATTTTGTTTGGGGGAGGTTGAGTTTCTCTCCCTCTGCCTGTGGGCCTGATGAGATTAGTAGTAAGATTTAAAAACTACAGAATTTGGAGATGGGGAGGTCTTTGACATACAAATAATAAAATGTTTGAAGTAAAAAAAGGAAACGGAAGTAATAACGATAAAAAATAGCTGATTTAATCAGTTTTCTAATTTGTTACTAAAGAAAGCGATAACCAAAAATTACTATTCTTGTTTTTGTTACTTACTGTGATAGTTTTACAACTATATAAATATCACTACTGGGGTTGTTAATATTGAAAGAATGGTTTTATACTTTCATCGGTTACTTGTCAACACATTTATACTGCTGAGCTGAATACGCCACAAAGAAAAGTCCTGTTTTGAAAATATGGCTAAGTATGTATAGAAGTAGCCTTTTTTGTTATTCTGTCAGTAAACATCTTAATTGGATCAAGATAGACACGAAATAATCTAATAAATAAGAAAAGGTTTTGGTTGAAAAAGTATCAGTTTAACTAAAAAAAGCTCTACCTCGTATTTACCTTCAGAATTTTCTTTTTACGCTAAATGAAAACTCTTGATGATTTTTTTTCCTTTTTTAGACACTTTCGAAACCTGAAGTATTGGCTACCATTAAATTCACCTCAGAGGCTGATGAGAAGGAAAAAAGTGTTGAGAAAACTTTAACGGCTGAGAAAGTTGCTGAGGTTTTGGATTCGTTTATGGAAATCGATAAATCAACACTCAGTAATGCTGAAACCTTTGCATCTATGGAAGTTGAAAGTAGTCTGCCATCTGAGACTTTGCCAGAAGAACTAGTCAGAAAACAATACGATTCTGATGATAAGCATGAAGAATCGCCGCTACAAGACATGCAGGTCGAGGAAGAAACTGACCAATTTGTCACCTTTAATCCTCCAATAGTGATGGCAGAAGCCATCACTAAACCAGTAGACATGAATGCAAAACATGATTCTACTTTACTGGAAGTGTCATCCCTAGAAACTTCAATAACAAAGGGTAATATTGTAGAAGTAGGCGCAGACGTTTCAGTTCCAGATATCGAATTGAAAGAAGTTATTAAGACATCAAAGCAAGATGTTCGTAAAAGAGAAGAACTTCATATGAGTCTCGAAGAGGCTGGAGCAACGGGAGAAGTAAATGTTTTGACTTTAGAAAGGAGATCTGAAAAAGAAGTAACTACAGTTCATGATCAAAAACCTTGCGAGATAAAAGAAATTAGTGGAGATGCTGAAATACTTGCAACAGCACTAGGAAAATCACCTGTCCTGGCGGCACAGCCTTTAAGAGAGACTAGCTCTATTTTAAGTGAAAACCCTATGAAAATGGAAGAGATTGTCACCAGAACTGATGATCAAGTCGAGACTGAAATGGCTCCATCCTCCACTTTTGCAATAGGAACTCAAAAAGGGGTAGATACTGTTAGCAGGCAAGACTCTTGTATAGTCGAAGATGTTGATGAAGCAGTTGATAAAGAACATAGTGGAAATAAAACAAAAGTTTGCACGATCTCTGATGCGGATCTTACCAAACCGACGGCTGCTGCTACTTCTGAAGAGTCAACTCCCATTGATAAAGATGTTACATGCTCTTCTGATGCACAGCCAAAGAAAGTGATAAAAGAAGCTTTTGACGGTCAGGATTCATTAATAGCTGAAAAAGTAAAGTTGAATGCGGAAGAATCTAATGTTTCAATTATTCAAGATCTATCAACCGAAGTATCCGCTGAAACGTCTAAAGACGTGCTATTTGCTTCATCAGCAGATTCTGAAAAATATATAACCCCACTTAAGCCTCGAAGACTAACTAAGTACAAACGTTTATCAGAGATAGATATATCAAACATAATAAGCCCACTTGTCATCCCCAGCTATCCCCCAACGCCAAAGCCAAGAAAAGCAACAAGTTTTGTCCCACCCCCAAATTTCGATTCTTCATCAGAGTCATCTGAAGATGAAGGTGGACCATTGGAGGGCGAGCAGGAACCGGAGCAGGAAATAAAAGAAGCTGCATCGCTCACAAGTGACATAGCTCCTAAGCATAACGAGAATAATGCTATTTTTTTGTCAGAATCAGATGCTACACCGTCAAATAAAGGTGAAGAATTGTCTAGCATTATTAAAGAAGTTATGGATGTAGCTGATAGCATTGACTCAGTCTCTACGGAAAAAGTAAGATGTACTATAATTGGTATTGATCCCACAACTTCAGAGCTAAAGTCAGTAGGTATGCAGTCTCAAATGAGTCTTCCTGTTGATACAGAAGAAATGGGGGCTATCAGTGAAGGAAAAAGTGAGCAGAGTGATGAAGTTGCAGAAAGCAATAAGCAAATGTCAGCGGTTCAATCTGCGACTGAAGAACTGCCTCACTTGGAGCCAAATTTGATGGAAGTTGATTCGCTAGAAAACGTTTCTGTCCAGTTGGATATAGGTATTGACAAGGAAGCTAAAATACCTGGAGGCTCGCCTCTTCTGGAAACATTACCTGAAAGTAGTGCTTCAGTTCCTTCTGTAGAAGAAACTAGAGAATCTTTGGATCTCAATAAGGAAGAAATGAAAATACCTGAAAAGCTAGAGAAATCACCTGACAATACAGAGAACCGTAAATCCAAAACTGAGGTGAATCATGTTGGTGAGCCACTACCTGCTACCGAGGAACCAGTGAATGAAGGTGAAAGGAGCATTTCAACAGGGGAAGTAAAAGAAACAGTAGAAGATATTCAGGTCGAGAACGTTTTGAAAGAAGCTGAAACGTTGAACGTAACTGCAGCTATCAATAGTCCTTTATCAGAAAAACTTGTTGGTTCGACGTCAGCAGCTGGCAATGAAGTTGGAACAATTGAAACAACTGATGCATTTACTGCACATCCGTCAGAACAAGAAGAATTCGCTGATAAATTTGTTATCCAAACTCCAAAGATGAAAGTAGACAGGCCAAGGAAATCAAAAATTGCCTCAAAAAGAGTCTCCAAGGCAGATCTTACCGAGAAAACTTTTACCAGGCAAACAAGGAGTAGGTCCGAAGAAAAGGATCTAAGGTCGAAGGAACGCTCTTTATCACCGGCTATCTCTACGAAGTCTGGGCGTGAGACAGCAGAAATTACAACTACTTCATCAGATGAATTGACTGCTAAACCTGTTTCAGAGAAAATGGCAAAACAAAAGCATAAGAATAAAAAAACCATTAAAAAGGTTCGCGAGGAGGCTAAAGAAGAGTTGGAAGCTGCAGAAAAAAATAAGCTTCCTCTGAAAGGAAGCCCTGAAAGTGATGGTGCCAGTCCCCTTGCCGCTTTGACAGAAGGCAAAAGTCAGAGAAAGCTTCTGTCTGAAGAAGCTGACGAAAATTTCGGGCTTACACCAGGCAAAACAAGTCCAGTCAAAGCAGAGAAAGCGAAGAGAAAGAGGACGAGGCAATCACTTCAAAGTGAGCAAAGTCCCGATCTTTTTGCTACACACATAGAAAGAAGTCAGTCAACTGAACCTTCTCCCAAACGTCGTGGCAGACGAGCGTCTTCAGTTGAGGTTACATTGACCCCTACTCGAAGTTCTTCACGATTATCTGGCAGAAGAAGTGTTGATGTGATAGCTACCCCGATTAAAAGCTCTTCACGGCTCTCTGGAAGAAGAAGTGTCGATTTTGCTGGTACTCCGAGGAGAAGTTCCTCTCGACTCTCAGAAAAGATATCGACTGAAGAAGAAGGTTTTAATTTCTTTATTTTATTTTTTGGTGAAGAAGTCTACCAAGGCTTAGAAAAGCTTTAGTGATGTTTCACCTTTCTCTTTTTCTATGCTCAGAAAAAAAAGAGAAAGAGGAGAGGGGCAACGACTGAACAAGTCTTCGCTACAATCCAATACAAACGATAATATTCATACGTACATATACGAGTGCGTAGTGCGAGTATCTAGTATGCGTAGTATGCGTAGTATGCGTAGTATCTCGTAGTGCGAGATAAAAAATAAAAAGAGGCTTCCAAAAAGATTTTTTTTTTTTCTGAAAACAATCGATAAGTAAAGTAATCGATAAGAAAAGTAAAAAAAAGAGGGCTTCTGGAACTACATGAATTCCAACTAGTTTAAGACAGTAAATTAACTTCGAAAAAGAATTGTATGACTGGAAACAATCGATTTCATGAGAAGCAAATATAAAAAAAGAGGCTCCTGGAACTGTTTAAATTCCAACTAGTTTAAGACAGTAAATTAACTTCCAAAAAGAATTTATGACTGGAAACAATCGTTTTCAAGAAATTTAAAAAAAGGGGCTTTTAGAACTCTAGGAATTCCAACTAGTTTACGATAGTAAATTAACTTCCAAAAGGAATTTTATGACTGGAAACAATCGTTTTCAAGAGATTTAAAAAAAGAGGCTTCTGGAACTGTATGAATTCCACCTAGTTTAAGACAGTAAATTAACTTCCAAAAAGAATTTATTACTGGAAACAATCGTTTTCAAGAGATTTAAAAAAAGAGGCTTCTGGAACTGTATGAATTCCACCTAGTTTAAGACAGTAAATTAACTTCCAAAAAGAATTTTATGACTGGAAACAATTGTTTTCAAGAGGCTTCAAAAACTGTATGAATTCCACTTAGTTTAAGATAGTAAATTAACTTCCAAAAAGAATTTATGACGGGAAACAATCGTTTTCAAGAGATTTAAAAAAAGAGGCTTCTGGAACTGTATGAATTCCACCTAGTTTAAGACAGTAGATTAACTTCCAAAAAGAATTTTATGACTGGAAACAATCGTTTTCAAGAGGCTTCTGGAACTGTATGAATTCCACTTAGTTTAAGATAGTAGATTAACTTCTAAAAAGAATTTTATGACTGGAAACAATCGTTTTCAAGAGATTTAAAAAAAGAGGCTTCTGGAACTGTATGAGTTCTACCTAGTTTAAGACAGTAGATTAACTTCCAAAAAGAATTTTATGACTGGAAACAATCGTTTTCAAGAGATTTAAAAAAAGAGGCTTCTGGAACTGTATGAATTCCACCTAGTTTAAGACTTTAAATTAACTTCCAAAAAGAATTTATGACTGGAAACAATTGATTCTAAGAGAATTTTAAAAAAAAGAGGCCTCTGGAACCGTATGAATTCCAGCTTGTTTAAGAGAGTAAAGTAGCTTCGAAAAAGAATTTTATGACTGGAAACAATTGATTTCAAGAGAAGTAAAAAAAATTAAAATAGGCGTCTGGGACTGTATGAATTCCAACTAGTTTAAGAGAATAAATTAACTTTCAAAAAGGATTTCATAGCTGGGAACAATCGATTTCAGGCGAACTAAAGGCCTATATTTTCTTTTTAAATGCGAAATAAAGCAAAGATAATGGTTACAGAAGAGATTACTGGTTTCAAAAAACTAGACCTTTGTTTTTAGATACTATTTTGCATTTGCATGATCACTAGACCATTTCAAAAACATAACTTAAGATAATGGAGTAACTATGAAACAATCTCTAAATCATTCTGTTAGATTCGTGTAGGTACGCGTTAGATACGTTAGTTACGTGGCAGTACGCGGCAAAAAAAGTCCTCATTCAATAGTTTTACGGATTTTAAAAATCTGAACTATAGATCTCTAAATAACCAAAATAACAAACAGTTTGCATTTTTGGTGGGATGTCCTAACAAAATTACTTAGATTCTAGGGAATTTTACTCCGTTTCTGTTTTTGATAAAAAAAAAAAGACGTTCAGTTCTCTATTGTAGAGTAAATAATCGTACGTCACGCTCGACCATATTCCAGATGTGAGTGTGACCATTCGGACTATGGCTAAAAATCGATTTTAAGGTAGAATTGGTAAAAATGACGCGATCTCATTTTGGAGACATCATTGCTTGAACTACAATAATACACTTATCTGTTGTAATTTATGTATATTCTGGTTGAACTTTATTGTTTTGTGTAATTTCTGTTTGTTTCGGTTTTATTTCTTTATTTACAGTTTTTTTGTTCGTTTTAACATTTATTTCTTTTGTTTCAATTAATTTTTGCACGTTTTAAGTTCAATATCACTTTAGTTTTTGTTAAAGAATTTCTTTTTTTTTATTTAATCTAAGAAAATTAATGATATTTTTTACCATTGTATAAGCAGGGAGCTTTATTTACAGGGATTGTTTGCCAAATATTGCCTAATTAAACAGCAGTTTAATTTTTGAGATCTTTAATTGTAAAAAATTATACCATTTTGGTAGATATCAGTTTATAGCAGTGCTTCCCAAACGATTTTGGGCCATGCCCCACCTAGACGCCCCCTGATGCCCCCTTGTGATATTCAAATTTGTTATTCAAAATTTCACTTGCAATCACCTGAAGGAAGCTTGAAAGGCCATTAACTTGGTATCTTTTTTCGAGTTGTCCTCTAGGCAAATTTTGTACTAATGAAAAATATTGTCTAAATACAACACCTTTTATATAATTTATCAATGCAATATCATATACCTTTTTTGCTCTTTAAATGCATATAAATATGACGTCATTCGCATGAAAAATGTCCTTTTTCAAAATGACTCCTCTCTAGTATAATCTGCCAAAGGGTGCACGTCTTCCCTATGACCCACCAAAATATTGCCACGCCCCACCGGTGGGGCCTCTGCTCCACGTTGGGAATCACGGATCTATATAAGTGAGGTATATAGGTCTTTTTCTCATTCCTTTTCTATTGCATGCTGTGCGAGGTTGATTAAAAATTAACGAAAGTATTGTCCGAGGAGCGCTTATTCACTCTATGAACTTGCGGTTTAAAAAAAAACTTATTTTTATGTAACTTCTTTCTAATTCACTGTGCGATTTCTATTGCATTTTTTGTCTAGCTCCATTTGTTCATGGGATTTTTATCCAAATCAATTTCTTAATCTGTCCCGTTGAAACCCTCGTCCCCTGTGGGTGCCTTACTTTTTTTGTTAAATAAACAGTATCTGATAATATAGAATATCAGCTGTTTTTTTTATTTGTTTTTAATTCCCACCTCCACTCCTCTCAGTGACGACGACGTCGCAATATATATTTTATGCAACGATCGACATCGACCGCAATAATAACAGTAAATTTAGATTGGCATTCGAAATGATTATAGACTTTTATTCATAGTTGTAGTTTATTGTTAATACTAGGTACTAATAATTTTATTTGACGATGAGTCTTATCCTATTTATACATCACTCAAGTTCCTTTTTAAAGCCTTAATATTTCCAGACACTCCTAAAAATCGCCGCTCTTTGAGATTTTCACTAAATTCTCCAGCACTCAAGTCTTATCCTATTTATACATCACTAAGTTACTTTTTTAAAGCCTAGACATTTTCAGGCACTCCTAAAAAGCGCCGCTCTTTGAGAATTTCACTCAATTCTCCAGCACTCAAGTCTCATCCTATTTATACACCACTCAAGTTCCTTTTTTAAAGCCTTTATATTTTCAGGCACTCCCAAAAAGCGCCGCTCTTTGAGAATTTCACTCAATTCTCCAGAACTCAAGTCTTATCCTATTTATACATCGCTCAAGTTCCTTTTTAAAGCCTTTATATTTTCGGCACTCCCAAAAAGCGCCGCTCTTTGATAATGTCACTTGATTCTCTAGCACTCAAGTCTTATCCTATTTATACACCACTCAAGTTCCTTTTTTAAAGCCTTTATATTTTCAGGCACTCCCAAAAAGCGCCGCTCTTTGATAATGTCACTTAATTCTCTAGCACTCAAGTCTTATCCTGTTTATACATCACTCAAGTTCCTTTTTTAAAGCCTTAATATTTCCAGGCACTCCTATAAAGCGCCGCTCTTTGAGATTTTCACTAAATTCTCCAGCACTCAAGTCTTATCCTATTTATACATCACTCAAGTTCCTTTTTTAAAGCCTAGACATTTTCAGGCACTCCCAAAAAGCGCCGCTCTTTGAGAATTTCACTCAATTCTCCAGCAAAAGAAGAATTTCAAGCTGAACCTTCAGACATCCGGAGAGCTGAAGAGACTCAGAATTTGTAAGTAAACATTCATTTAAATGACCTGTTCTGGATTTAAACTGATTAAATTTAACAAGAAGATACATTGCTGGTTTTCATGTAAACTTATAAACCATTTCCAAGCTGTGTTTTTGTTCTTAGGTATCACAGAGATATTGTGCGTATATTCGTGTATATTTTTAGACGTATTTTAGTGTTGAGACGAACTTGTTAAGAGTAAGTTCAAGGAGGCAATTATTATAGAAATATTAATAATATATTCAACAAATTAATAATTTTTAGCTCAACATTCCCCTCGATATTCCCCAAAAGTATCAAGTTAATACCCGTAGCCGTTCCTGAGATATTGCAGATGCGTCTTTTTGACTACCTGGATGATGGTAACGTTCCCCTCAACATGGTTTTCCTATAAACTTACAAATCATCTCCGAGTTTTTTTGTAGGCATCGTGCCGTTTATTAGATGTATTGGGCGTGTAGTCTTGCATATTTTAATGTATTTTAGTTTTGTGAATGTAGGCTACTTAAGTGCATTTTAGTATGAGCTCGTCCCCTAACAATTTATTTAGTATTCGATATCCAAAACGTCTTTTAACGATTTTTGGTCTTAATCCTTATTTTTAAGACTTTGTGACCAAAACTTTGACTTCTTAAAGGTCTGTATGTGTTTTGAATATATTAAAGTCTCTTTTTTAAATAGACATGTTAAATATTTGGGTATTTGTCAGCACGTGGCTCACTAAACTGGTGAGGGGGGTGGGGAAACACGACTTTCCTTGTATTTGATCTAGGAGGAAGGCTGATGCTATTCCCTGCTAGATATGGTAACTCCGTCGATTTGGGCTGCTCCACGGACATCCTGAAGAGTATTTTATAGCTGTCTTACAGTTTGTTTTAGTTAAGCAAGCTCCAAAGACATTTCGAAAGTCGTGGTGGCCAATAAAAAGGTGCAGTTTTATGATTTTGAATCAGTAAAATTTAGCACAAGTCTTTCGCAAGCAACCGCGTGGCCGTTACAGCCCAAGGTAATCTTTTTATTCTTACAGCGCTGAAATATGAACTGAAAATTTGACAATAATGGGGATTGGGACGGTCTTCCAAGTACGTTTACTGCCAAGAATCGGAAAGCCTTCATCAAACAAGGTCCTGACAAGGCTGTTGAGACATATCAACAGGTCATATCAGATTCTATCGAAAATCATTTACCATCTAAGATGATACATATATCAAGCAAAGATAAACCCTGGCTTAACATTATAGGCAGTGCAACAGCTAGTCCTAAATCAGGACCTAAGTTTTTAGCAGCCTGACGTCATGAAATTCGTCGTGGAAAAAAAAAATGTATTTTAAAGCTTAGGCTAATGAAAATGTTTCTAAGTTTTTCAGGGAAAGGATATGGCAAAATTAGATTATTGTGGTTTTGTAATCTGAGTACAGTTTTGCAGTGGTAATATTTTGTCATATACATTGCCACAGCATAGTTAACAGTTAAAAATGTTAGTATAGTAATTTACCTTGAGGGCTCCCAGACAGCGGTGGGCCCTACGCCAATACCCTAAAGGTGAATGACGTTTTGTTTAATAAATTCAGCCATATCCTGTATTTAACCAATAGCTCAGATTTTTACCTATTAATTCCTTGATAAGAAATTGTATTAGTTTAGTTTTTTTATAATAAAAAAAAAACAAGTTGTTCCAAATATCCCTTTTTCAGTGAAGGGCAAATCACGTTAACCTTTTAGGGGTTTGAGGAAGCGGCAACATATTATATGGCAATATCCATACGTTTTATGTTTTATTTCTTCATTATTGGTAATTTCTGTTTGTTTCTGCCACACATGGGCTTATTTCTGCTCGTTTTCAGTTTGGAATTCGCTATTTACTTTTCATGGAAAAACTGATGATTTGATCTTCATAAGCTTAACACTGTTAAACAGAGCTGCATTTTATTTTATTTTTCAGACCAAATGCTGCTAAAAGACTACGGAAGAAGAGTGGAGAAAAGGCTCAAGAGAAAGAGAAAGCTGAAAAGTCGGAAGATTTTAATTCCGATTCCATCCCAGAAATTGAGAGTGCATCTCAGAAAAAGCAGGTAAAGTATAAGGTTTTATAAATTAAATGCAATATAAACTAAATAATAACACTCATCCAACAGATAGGAAACTCAGCATATAAGAAAAACAATTCCACCCTGCCGACAGATGAACGAAGAGGCGCCGATAGAGGGGGGGGGGCAATTGCCGTGCTACATTTTGAAAAATCTTTTTTTGGTATTTTATTTTAAAAGAATCGAAAGTAAAACAAAAAATGCCCTCCCTCTCTTGATTTTGAAAGGTGTGTTTTTCGTTATTTTAATTAAGTTATTTTAATTAATTTAAATTTGTTTATTAGTTACTTTAAGAAAAAACTGTTATTTTTGTCTACTTTATCACTTTCTGACACTGTCTTAGAGTATTGTCAATTAAGATTTGTCAGTTGATATGAACGCTCGGTCTTTTTTTATGGACCTGGCAATCATCACTGACCTTTGCTGGAAGATTCTTAAGGTAAGTTGACATATGTGAGCTAGTTTGATTAAAGGTAGTCTTATGAAATCTTGCCCCATTTACTTGGTTTTACCCCTTGATCTAAATTATTGGGTAGTGGCCAGAAATCATTAATATTGGGTAGTAATTATTGGGTAAGTGGTTATTGGTAACCACTTTATGAAGCTTACCCTCTTTATGAAGATCAAATCATTAGTAATTATTGGGTAAGTGGTAAGTAATTATTGGGTAGTGGCCAGAAAGTTAAACAGAAATCATTGAAAAATTGAGACGTAACGGGACCTACTGTGTTGAATCTAAGATAATAAAACACCATTTGCAGAATATCAGAGACATAGGACATAACGAAGTCATGGCCAAGCCTTTGTCAATGGGAAATTTTTTTTGCAATAAATGCTCATTTAATTCTCATGATTTAAAACATGGCTGCAAGTTTAGGGTGTCAAAGGCAACTTTCCCTGTGAATTTTGATTCTGTCTGATTCTGTTTCTCGTAGATAACAACAAATCTGTGTCTGGGCTCAGGTCTTCGAAACCAGGGCTTTAATACTGAAATATTTAAAAAGATCAACTCTGGTAACTAAAATTTTAGCTTATTCAACCCAACTCTCTTACTTGATGAGTGTGTGACTCCAAACTTTAATGTTTCATTGTAAGACTCTCTCTTCGATTTCAAAACATACATGTGGCTTCTGTTTTAACTTCGACAGTAGTAATAAAGCCGTTAGTAGTATCTTTGAATATACCAGAAACAGAAAATTGAACTCTGTGGCTTTAAATAAGAAATTTATATTATTAGATTTATTTATATTTATAAAATTTATTTATATTTATTTGTGAGTCTTTAACATCTGTATTCCACAGCTCACAACCCTTTGTAAAATAAACGTCCAAATTTTAAACATAACTCCAGGAGTTTACAGTAAATAGTTTGCAATCAATAACATCTGATTAATAGCAAATGAATGTCCTACAGCACGTGTAAGACTTGTCCACTTGACAGTTCAAATCAGTTTCTTAAAGTTTGTCCTCGAGCTACTTTCTCTCATTTTTTGCCCAGCTAAAAACAGGGGAGGAGGGTGCCTCCCTGTAACATTGTGTTAGATTGTGGCTTAAGTAGATCGATGATCGAAATAAAGAAATGTGTTATTTAATTCCTAGTTGTGAAAAAACGAAGTATATTCCTGAAATACCCCGTTTGCAAAAGGGTCTTTTTTCAAAACTGAGAATGTAAAGGCGAGTTTTCTACACAGGTAGAGTACAACCTTGAAATATGTAAAATATATTAAAGTTTGGACAGTTAAAAACAGGGGAGGAGGGTGCCTCCCTGTAACATTGTGGCTTAAGTAGATCGATGATCGAAATAAAGAAATGTGTTATTTAATTCCTAGTAGTGAAAAAACGAAGTATATTCCTGAAGTACCCCGTTTGCAAAAGGCACTTTTTTCAAAACTGAGAATTTCAAGGCGAGTTTTCTACACAGGTAGAGTACAACCTTGAAATATGTAAAATATATTAAAGTTTGGACAGTTAAAAACAGGGGAGGAGGGTGCCTCCCTGTAACATTGTGTTAGATTGTGGCTTAAGTAGATCGATGATCGAAATAAAGAAATGTGTTATTTAAATCCTAGTAGTGAAAAAACGAAGTATATTCCTGAAATACCCCGTTTGCAAAAGGGTCTTTTTTCAAAACTGAGAATGTTAAGGCGAGTTTTCTACACAGGTTGAGTACAACCTTGAAATATGTAAAATATATTAAAGTTTGGACAGTTAAAAACAGGGGAGGAGGGTGCCTCCCTGTAACATTGTGTTAGATTGTGGCTTAAGTAGATCGATGATCGAAATAAAGAAATGTGTTATTTAATTCCTAGTTGTGAAAAAACGAAGTATATTCCTGAAATACCCCGTTTGCAAAAGGGTCTTTTTTCAAAACTGAGAATTTCTAGGCGAGTTTTCTACTAAGGTTGAGTACAACCTTGGGATATATCAAATATATTAAAGTTTGGAAAGTGAAAAAAAGGGGAGGAGAGTGCCTCCCTGTAGCAGTGTGTTAGAGTGTGGCTTAAGTAGATCGATGATCGAAATAAAGAAATGTGTTATTTAATTCCTAGTAGTGAAAAAACGAAGTATATTCCTGAAATACCCCGTTTGCAAAAGGGTCTTTTTTCAAAACTGAGAATGTCAAGGTGAGTTTTCTACACAGGTAGAGTACAACCTTGGAATATATAAAATATATTAAAGTTTGGACAGTTAAAAACAGGGGAGGAGGGTGCCTCCCTGTAACATTGTGTTAGATTGTGGCTTAAGTAGATCGATGATCGAAATAAAGAAATATGTTATTTAATTCATAGTAGTGAAAAAACGAAGTATATTCCTGAAATACCCCGTTTGCAAAAGGCCCTTTTTTCAAAACTGAGAATGTCAAGGCGAGTTTTCTACACAGGTAGAGTACAACCTTGAAATATGTAAAATATATTGAAGTTTGGACAGTTAAAAACAGGGGAGAAGGGTGCCTCCCTGTAACATTGTGTTAGATTGTGGCTTAAGTATATCGAAGATCGAAATAAAGAAATGTGTTATTTAAATCCTAGTAGTGAAAAAACGAAGTATATTCCTGAAATACCCCGTTTGCAAAAGGGTCTTTTTTCAAAACTGAGAATTTCAAGGCGAGTTTTCTACACAGGTAGAGTACAACCTTGAAATATGTAAAATATATTAAAGTTTGGACAGTTAAAAACAGGGGAGGAGGTTGCCTCCCTGTAACATTGTGTTAGATTGTGGCTTAAGTAGATCGATGATCGAAATAAAGAAATGTGTTATTTAAATCCTAGTAGTGAAAAAACGAAGTATATTCCTGAAATACCCCGTTTGCAAAAGGGTCTTTTTTCAAAACTGAGAATTTCAAGGCGAGTTTTCTACACAGGTAGAGTACAACCTTGAAATATGTAAAATATATTAAAGTTTGGACAGTTAAAAACAGGGGAGGAGGGTGCCTCCCTGTAACATTGTGTTAGATTGTGGCTTAAGTAGATCGATGATCGAAATAAAGAAATGTGTTATTTAAATCCTAGTAGTGAAAAAACGAAGTATATTCCTGAAATACCCCGTTTGCAAAAGGGTCTTTTTTCAAAACTGAGAATTTCAAGGCGAGTTTTCTACACAGGTAGAGTACAACCTTGAAATATGTAAAATATATTAAAGTTTGGACAGTTAAAAACAGGGGAGGAGGGTGCCTCCCTGTAACATTGTGTTAGATTGTGGCTAAAGTAGATCGATGATCGAAATAAAGAAATGTGTTATTTAATTCCTAGTAGTGAAAAAACGAAGTATATTCCTGAAATACCCCGTTTGCAAAAGGCCCTTTTTTCAAAACTGAGAATGTCAAGGCGAGTTTTCTAGACAGGTAGAGTACAACCTTGAAATATGTAAAATATATTGAAGTTTGGACAGTTAAAAACAGGGGATGAGGTTGCCTCCCTGAAACATTGTGTTAGATTGTGGCTTAAGTAGATCGATGATCGAAATAAAGAAATATGTTATTTAATTCCTAGTAGTGAAAAAACGAAGTATATTCCTGAAATACCCCGTTTGCAAAACGGTCCTTTTTTCAAAACTGAGAATGTCAAGGCGAGTTTTCTACACAGGTAGAGTACAAACTTGAAATATGTAAAATATATTAAAGTTTGGACAGTTAAAAACAGGGGAGGAGGGTGCCTCCCTGTAACATTGTGTTAGATTGTGGCTTAAGTATATCGATGATCGAAATAAAGAAATGTGTTATTTAATTCCTAGTAGTGAAAAAACGAAGTATATTCCTGAAATACACCGTTTGCAAAACGGTCTTTTTTCAGAACTGAGAATGTCAAGGCGAGTTTTCTACACAGGTAGAGTACAACCTTGAAATATGTAAAATATATTAAAGTTTGGACAGTTAAAAACAGGGGAGGAGTGTGCCTCCCTGTAACATTGTGTTAGATTGTGGCTTAAGTAGATCGATGATCGAAATAAAGAAATATGTTATTTAATTCCTAGTAGTGAAAAAACGAAGTATATTCCTGAAATACCCCGTTTGCAAAAGGCCCTTTTTTCAAAACTGAGAATGTCAAGGCGAGTTTTCTACACAGGTAGAGTACAACCTTGAAATATTTAAAATATATTGAAGTTTGGACAGTTAAAAACAGGGGAGGAGGTTGCCTCCCTGTAACATTGTGTTAGATTGTGGCTTAAGTAGATCAATGATCGAAATAAAGAAATATGTTATTTAATTCCTAGTAGTGAAAAAACGAAGTATATTCCTGAAATACCCCGTTTGCAAAACGGTCTTTTTTCATAACTGAGAATGTCAAGGCGAGTTTTCTACACAGGTAGAGTACAACCTTGAAATATTTAAAATATATTGAAGTTTGGACAGTTAAAAACAGGGGATTAGGGTGCCTCCCTGTATCATTGTGGCTTAAGTAGATCGATGATCGAAATAAAGAAATGTTTTATTTAAATCCTAGAAGTGAAAAAACGAAGCATATTCCTGAAATACCCCGATTGCAAAAGGCCCTTTTTTCAAAACTGAGAATTTCAAGGCGAGTTTTCTACACAGGTAGAGTACAACCTTGAAATATGTAAAATATATTAAAGTTTGGACAGTTAAAAACAGGGGAGGAGGTTGCCTCCCTGTAACATTGTGTTAGATTGTGGCTTAAGTAGATCGATGATCGAAATAAAGAAATGTGTTATTTAATTCCTAGTAGTGAAAAAACGAAGTATATTCCTGAAATACCCCGTTTGCAAAAGGGTCTTTTTTCAAAACTGAGAATGTCAAGGCGAGTTTTCTACACAGGTTGAGTACAACCTTGAAATATGTAAAATATATTAAAGTTTGGACAGTTAAAAACAGGGGAGGAGGGTGCCTCCCTGTAGCATTGTGTTAGATTGTGGCTTAAGTAGATCGATGATCGAAATAAAGAAATGTGTTATTTAAATCCTAGTAGTGAAAAAACGAAGTATATTCCTGAAATACCCCGTTTGCAAAACGGTCTTTTTTCAGAACTGAGAATGTCAAGGCGAGTTTTCTACACAGGTAGAGTACAACCTTGAAATATATAAAATATATTAAAGTTTGGACAGTTAAAAACAGGGGAGGAGGGTGCCTCCCTGTAGCATTGTGGCTTAAGTAGATCGATGATCGAAATAAAGAAATGTGTTATTTAATTCCTAGTAGTGAAAAAACGAAGCATATTCCTGAAATACCCCGTTTGCAAAAGGGTCTTTTTTCAAAACTGAGAATGTCAAGGCGAGTTTTCTACACAGGTTGAGTACAACCTTGAAATATATAAAATATATTAAAGTTTGGACAGTTAAAAACAGGGGAAGAGGGTGCCTCCCTGTACCATTTTGTTAGATTGTGGCTTAAGTAGATCGATGATCGAAATAAAGAAATGTGTTATTTAATTCCTAGTAGTGAAAAAACGAAGTATATTCCTGAAATACCCCGTTTGCAAAAGGGTCTTTTTTCAAAACTGAGAATGTCAAGGCGAGTTTTCTACACAGGTAGAGTACAACCTTGAAATATGTAAAATATATTAAAGGTTGGACAGTTAAAAACAGGGGAGGAGGGTGCCTCCCTGTAACATTGTGTTAGATTGTGGCTTAAGTAGATCAATGATCGAAATAAAGAAATATGTGATTTAATTCCTAGTAGTGAAAAAACGAAGCATATTCCTGAAATACCCCGTTTGCAAAACGGTCTTTTTTCAGAACTGAGAATGTCAAGGCGAGTTTTCTACACAGGTTGAGTACAACCTTGAAATATATAAAATATATTAAAGTTTGGACAGTTAAAAACAGGGGAGGAGGGTGCCTCCCTGTAGCATTTTGTTAGAGTGTGGCTTAAGTAGATCGATGATCGAAATAAAGAAATGTGTTATTTAATTCCTAGTAGTGAAAAAACGAAGTATATTCCTGAAATACCCCGTTTGCAAAAGGGTCTTTTTTCAAAACTGAGAATTTCAAGGCGAGTTTTATACACAGGTAGAGTACAACCTTGAAATATATAAAATATATTATAGGTTGGACAGTTAAAAACAGGGGAGGAGGGTGCCTCCCTGTAGCATTGTGTTAGATTGTGGCTTAAGTAGATCGATGATCGAAATAAAGAAATGTGTTATTTAAATCCTAGTGAAAAAAAAAACGAAGTATATTCCTGAAATACCCCGTTTGCAAAAGGGTCTTTTTTCAAAACTGAGAATGTCAAGGCGAGTTTTCTACACAGGTAGAGTACAACCTTGAAATATGTAAAATATATTAAAGTTTGGACAGTTAAAAAAAGGGGAGCAGGGTGCCTCACTGTAACATTGTGTTAGATTGTGGCTTAAGTAGATCGATGATCGAAATAAAGAAATGTGTTATTTAATTCCTAGTAGTGAAAAAACGAAGTATATTTTTGAAATACCCCGTTTGCAAAAGGGTCTTTTTTCAAAACTGAGAATGTCAAGGCGAGTTTTCTACACATGTAGAGTACAACCTTGGAATATGTAAATTATATTAAAGTTTGTACAGTTAAAAACAGGGGAGGAGGGTGCCTCCCTGTAACTTTGTGTTAGATTGTGTCTTAAGTAGATCGATGATCGAAATAAAGAAATGTGTTATTTAAATCCTAGTAGTGAAAAAACGATGTATATTTTTGAAATACCCCGTTTGCAAAAGGGTCTTTTTTCAAAACTGAGAATGTCAAGGCGAGTTTTCTACAC
>NC_142804.1:68235412-68345890 GCF_049724085.1 Artemia sp. Qi Xiang Cuo
GAAGGATACCATGGGTAGGCAAATGGTCAAAAGTATCAAAATGGTAGTTGGATGGCAAGCTCTCTAAGCTTGCATCAATATTAAGGAGTCCATAAATCGATGTAAGTTTCTGGTAACAAGCCAATTAGATTCCGTACATAAATTCGAAGGATTTAGAATTTATCAAAGTAAACCAAAAAATTTACCATTTTATTCTCTTTTCCTTTTTGCTTTAAAATAAATTAACATTTGGTGACGAAGTGTTTGACATTTGGCGAAAAAACACGGAAGAAGCTAACAATAAATGGACAATTACAGAAATGAGTGCATAGGCGTTGTCAGATAAGAGGGCCAACAAATATTGATTGGCTAATAACCCTAATCGATATGAATCTTAATATTCGGATTTCTTGAAAAATAGGGGGTTTAGGGGAAGGGAGAGAATGTGGTTGAGGACCAATCTCACAGGGTGATTCTCCTTCCTTATGGTATATAAATTATGTATAGATAAAACTTATCATTGCACAAATCATATAATGGTTATAATTAGAAAATTGTAAATAAATAAAAAAAAACTAACACATTTAACAGTTAGACAGAAAACTAGTAAAAATAATTAATGTAATTGGTAATTTGGTTTACTAGGTTATTGATCCTTATTCATTATGAATCTTATTATGAGGATACAAATTTAAGATTTAGTCAAATACTCTGAAACTCTAATATCCATAAAAATTCAAAAGTTGTCCAATCAATTTGCTCAAATGTGCTTTTATGTTCGACTTTATTATTTATTTTTTAACTTTTTTTTTACAAGTTTTGTCAGATTGCATTTTTTTTTCTCTTAGAATAAAATATATTATAAAGATGGCTACAATACGAGATAAGCAATAATAGAGCAAATCTATAATAATATAACGCTATATTTATACTTATACTATATTTATACTTATATGGCAGCCTGAGAGAATTGCACAGCTATCCAAATAGTCTAGATGGGACTAAAGCTTGGCAAAGAGCTGAAACTACATCATTTGTGTACTTTTCTTCTCAGAATATAAAAGAAGATAAGATCCATCCCACCAAGTTATGCCAATTTTAATACCTCACAAAAGAGACATGAAAGGGCTAGACTAAGATGAAGACAAATACCCCCCCTGATATGGAAAGCAAGGGTAAACTTTAAACAGGGAAACATTTGTTGAGGGTTGGTATAAGCAAACATTCCTTGTAAGCCTCAACCTACCTCTAATTCCCCTCACAAACACTTAGCCTATACGTATTTTAAAAAAAATCAAGTATACCATCTGCATGGACTGCTTTCAATAGAGTACTACGTGCTTCTTCAATAACATTTGAATCAAAACTGCCAGGTTTCTGATTTTCAGTCAACAAAACAAACTTCAATTGTGCTAATTCCAAATTTGGATTTTTGTCTAATCCTTGTTCTTCAAGACTTTCTGCAGGCATAATGATAGGCTACTGTTTTTTCCTAAAAATATAATTATAGTCACTTTAAGAATTAATGTTGCTCTTTGCTTTCATTTGGGAAACTAATTTTTAATTTACCATGTTTTTTTTTAAATTATTTATAAATGTAATGAGGTGAAAATTAAAAACATATGCTAGTTGACGGACCAATTGCATATACTAGGCTGTGATACATGTACCAGATTTATATAAATTGTTTAAGCATAGATGATCAGTAGCATACTGTACTTAGAAAAATAACCAGCATAATTGGTTGTTGGAGCTACACTCTTTGTATAGTGAACACTCCTCCAAAACATGCTACTGCTACATTACAGTTTCAAAGAAACATGTCAGACAAATCCAAGCTCATGAATTACAAAGCAGCTGAATTCAGCAGCTGAAAATCTAAGGGGGGGGGGGGTATTTTTCAATGAAAATACCAAAAAATGTATTTTAAAAAATACTGGGAGGGGAGAAGAGCCAAACGGGATTGCCCCCCACCCATGTGGTACCTCAGAATCAATGCCTGAAAAGCAGCTTAAAAAACTATAGGAGGAAGAAGTTGATATTGTGCAAGTACAGTGTAGTTACTTTGGACAACTGCTAATCTTTGTTCTTCTGGAGAATCTGCAGGTATATTGGTGGTTTCTATTTCTGAACTTAAATACACAGATCTGAGTTGAATAACCTTATTTTACACAAAACAAACTAAAGGGGCAGTGATCTTAAGCATCGAAGATGTATCTCAATCTTTGGTTTTTCGGCTTTTCTGTTTTATCTAAAAATATTAATGATCATTTGGTTTCAATCCCTGGTTGAGACACCTGAATAAAGCTAGGAAGTCTAAAGACTATCAGTTGTATCCCAACAGACTTCTGCTTTATATAATTCAACATACGAGTATTTTAATATTCTCTACAGAACTCTTTTTTATCATAGTTTTAAAAAACAGAAGTTTTGCTGATGAAAGTAAAGAGAAAATTTCAGACTTGAAACGCACAAAAATTACTTCTACACAGATTGTGCAACATGTTTTTGAAAAACTGTTTCAAATAAACTGACACATGATATTTATCTGTATTTTTAGAATACTGTAAAACTAGCACACTACTTAACATTAAGCTTTCTTGAGTCATTTAGAGAACTAAATCGCGTAGTAAAATTTATTGATTTCATTGCCAGTAAAAGACTATTTAGAACTTAATAGATCAGTATTTTATTTTCTGTGTGACACTTAAGAATTTTTCTACTTCTAATCCTGTTTTGTGCTTTCAGTGAAGTGCTAGTTTATCATAATTTCATAAGAAAAACATTTTTTAATTAACTAGTGTACATTATTTTAGTTTTAAAAATATAGACAATAAAAAAAATATCTAAAATGCATAGTTAATACACCTTACTTTACAGAAATTATGCTAAAATTACTAGAAAACGCTAAAGTTTAACCTTTTGTCCCAATTCGTTTTGAATGATTCCTGAAACACAAGGGTCGCTTAATTAAAATCAGAAAACTTTAGCACGAACAGCAGGGTATTGAGGAGGGCAGTGCCCTTAATATACAGAATGATTTCTGTTCATTGTAAGTTTTAATGTTGCTCCTTACTTTCAGTGAAACTTGTTTTTTTATTTCATTTCTGATCGTATTTCCAGTAATCCCGGAAAATAATCTCCATCAAAAATCCCCCCAACGAAAAATTCCTCCACGGAAGGTTCCTCCCATGTAAAATCCTTTCCCCTGGGCAGTTCCACCCTCGCTGCAACTTCCCCCAGAAAAATTCCTATGGATGATTCCGCCTGAAAAATACCTTCATTTGAGACAACCCTTGTTTTCTATTTAATTTCTAATCGCTTTTCAGGTCATGGTAGAATCATCCCTGGGTGGAAATTCTTTTCCTGGAACCCCTACCCTAACAGAAAGTTTCTCCCGTGGAAAATTCCCCATGGAGAATTTCTCCTGGTGATAATTCCCCCACAGAAGATTTCTTCCATCAGAAATCCCCCCGCATAAAAATCCTCCAGAGAATTCTAACTCTGTTGGAAATTTCCCCCCGAGCATCTCAACATGTATAATGGGGTCGCCAGCGAAAAAGTAAGACAAATAAAACGAATTTTGTATATGACCTCAAGCAAATTTCCCCTATGTGAGATTTCCGCTGGAAAGTTTCATCCGAATGGAAAACTCTCCCCATAGAAAATCCAACCCCAGAAATCCTTCACCCTGACAAATATCTGTATACATACCAATAACAAACACTATATTTAAACAGTGGGCAGATTTCATAACTTGCAGCCCTTCCTCCAGGGGCTGCAGGGGGTCATTTCATCCCTAAAGACATAGTTGCTGGACTTTTTAATCATACTCAACAAAATGGTTAGGCCCATCTCAAAATTTTAATTGAATGACTGGGAAGAGAGTGTGGGAATAGGGACAGTTGCCCTCCAATTTTTTGTTACTTTAAGGGCACTAGAACTTTTGATTTCTGTTCAAATGAACCCTCTCCCAACCTTCTAGGACCATTGATTCGATACAATCAACCCTGGGAAGAAAATATAATAACAAAACAAAAAGAAACAAACAAATAAACACTCATCTTTGATCTTTCCTCTGGAAAAAATAAAATAAATTGAACAGTTTTCAAGATGGGAGCTTGACAGCTCTACAACAGGGTTCTCTGATATGCTGAATCTGATGGTGAAATTTTCAATGACATTCCTTGACTTTTGAGGGATATTTCCCCCTTTTTTGAAAATCAGGCAAATTTTCTCAGGATTGTAGCTTTTGATGGGTAACATTAAACTTAATGAATCTTACTTGTTCATAATTAACATAAAAAGCAAATCCCTTTAATATGTCTAGTGATTTCAAAACTCCGTTTTTTTAGAGTTCTGGTTACTATTGGGCTGAGTTGCTCATAACTCACAGCTTGTTACTGCTAGCTGTATGATAAATCTACAAAAAGTACACAGGTATGATCAATAGTTTTCAAGTGAGCCTTTAAACATCTCTCTATGATGTTGCAGTTGCCTGCTAGTTTCACGGACTTCAACTGAGGGGGGTGGAGCTGCCCTCTCCCTTTATTTTTTTGCCCCATCCCACCTTTTCTTAGGTTTTTAAACTATATTATTAGAGTTTTATTTTATCGAAAAGCACCCCATTTTGGTGTTTTCATTTAAGAACTGAAAAAGCAACCTATTTGCTCCCTCTGGATCCTGTAATACATTTCTCACCCCACAAAATGTATGTAAATTAACAGTTTTGACCTAGCCCAGCCATTAGAGCTAGCCTAGTTCTGTTAGTCAGTAGATGATTTAAAAAGAGAATATTAAGGGGGCTGGGGAGGGCCTGGGAGGGGGGGTATACAAGAGGGTTTAGGCATGGTATTAAGGGTTTTCCCCCATGGAGATTATGATGGTATGCGTTTTGTTCTTCCTGGCCTTTCTATTGTAGGAATGGCACCCAAAGTGCACATTTCAAATGTCATACACCATTTTATGATGGCATTATCAAGTCTAATTTTATAAAAAGCACATACATATAATAATTAGCTTTCAAATGAGCCCTTAAACAGCTCTCTATGATGTTCCAGTGCCGTACTAGAAGCAAAGAAAAAAAGGAGATATATTGGTGCTACCCATGCAAAAAATTGTTTGCCTAGTTGTTCAAGGTTGGGGTTGTAATTTTCCTGTAGGCTATAAGGTTTTCCATAATAAAAATTCCAATGGTACACTACTTCATTTTAATCTGACACTATTTTTGACAGATTTTGGGCTCTTTTTTTCAAAATTCCAGTAAATTTACTTCCAAAATGACATTTACGATGAATCAAAATAATGGTTACCATTCCCAAATCAGCTATAAATGGCACCTTTTCACTAGACAGTATTAAAATAACACATTTTGAGACTTTTTGTTACTATGGGCTGTGTTTGCTCTTTACTCTGTAGTATTTCCATGTTTCTTGACTAAACAACTGATGCTTGTTGCTAAATATCAAGACTCGCATCTTAAAACATGATTCGTATTTTTTTTTGTGTGTGTATGTTTGCTACTTTATAATTAAGTCTTTTTTCCTTTTCATATAGTGGTTTATTTGTTTTAAATTGCTTTACAGTTAAGCCTTTT
This sequence comes from Artemia sp. Qi Xiang Cuo, assembly GCF_049724085.1. NCBI lineage: Eukaryota > Metazoa > Arthropoda > Branchiopoda > Anostraca > Artemiidae > Artemia > Artemia sp. Qi Xiang Cuo. Next base: position 68,240,988 of record NC_142804.1, read on the forward strand.
TTCTTTTCTTATATTGGTTTATTTTTTCTAAAATTACTTGAAAGTTAGCTTATATTTTTCTTTTTTTACCTTCAAGTATTTTTTCTAAAACTGCTTTATAATTAAGCCTTTTTCGTTTTTCTGTTTTTTTTATATTGATTTATTTTTCTAAAAACTTCTTTATATTTAAGCCTTTTTTTTCCGTTTCCTATATTGGTCCATATTTTTCTTTAAATCCATGGTGTGTTTTTTCTACTACGTTATCCTGTCTTCTGTCTGGACTCAGTGTCTACAGGCTGTCCTCATTGATTGGTACGCCAGCTTCTGGATGTTTTCAAACCTATTAGTTTTAAATTTAGGGCAAATAGCCGTGGAGGCCAAACAAGAGATGCATGTTCAATTTATTATCAGGCATACATACAGTATAGACTACAGATAATGGAAATTTGGATCTTAAAAGCAAATCAGGCAAGTAATTTAAGGCAATGGGAAGCTTTTTTGAAGCTAAAGTGTATATGTGAATCCTTTTTCAGGTTGTTTTTAAAAATTACTTTTTTATTTTTCTTTAGTTGCTTTAGTTTTATTTTTTTCTTTAGTTTATTTTTCTTTAGATTTTTATTCACCTTTAGTTGCAAGTCAAGAATTGTGGCTTTCAAGAAAACAAATAACATATGGCTCTTTGTTTCACTAACCAAAAGCATTTCACATTCAATGTAATGCTTTAGTTGAGAAAATACTGGTGAAATGTTATTTCCTCTGCTGGGCGTGCTGAGGTGTGGGATGAGATAGGGTAAAAACAATAAAAAAGATCAGAGGTCTTAATCCTGTCCCTTAAGGAGCACTGCACCACATTTCTTTAATTTGGATACTTCATTCTGGGTGAGTAAAACATATTGCTTTTGACTGTCCAGGAAACTTGCAACTTCTCACAAGAGACTGCCAAGCACCAATTTCTTTTGCTCTATTAGTAGTTATTAGGTGTTGGATGCTTCCAAGCGCTTTTACTATGCTACTAAGCAGCACTAAGCAGCGCTTTTACTAAGCAGCATTTCTGCATATGCTTCATCTTCTCAAGAATTCCCTCAGATTTTCAATATGATATATACAAGAAAGTGAGTAGCATTATGTTCAGGCCTGTAACCAAATTGATGAGGGCCTAAATTAGTTTTGATATCTTCATATATATATTTGAAAATAAAGCATCATGAGTGCTGCTTTCATCTGCTCATGATCATTCATAATTTAAGGTGAAAGCTCTTAAACTTCCTGTCCAATTTGGCCCTATACTACTTATACCTTAAACTATCTTAAAATTATCTTAAGTGACATTGTCCAGCAACATAGGCAAATCCTGTGATGGTGCTGATGAGCAATGTCAATGACTCAAATTGGCTGCATCCTGCTTTGTCTTCCATGGTTGTATCTGCCAGTCACAATCAACTCCAGATTTCAAAGCATTGATGGCAGGGGCTGTTACCAATTCATCAGATAATGAATTCAAGTAGGACACAATTCTATTGGAGAAGAAGTGGGGTCAAAACCCCTATGCCTGCCCAAGGCCAGAACAAAACTTGCACTTTACTGAAAAACATATAAATGTTTTTACTTTTATAACTTTAATAAGTTAACTAATATTAACATTTTGATTACTAAATATCAGCATGGATGCTTTGGATGCACTTATGCTATTCTTATTTGGTTAAATTTTAAGAGCAGAAGTAGCCCCGAAAGTTTGAACATAATACCCTCAGTCGTGGGATACTGCTGAGATGCCTTATTGGGAATTAGCATCATGACAGCGCATTTTGATTTAATCTCAAGCCAACACGTAGTTTCTAAACATGTTGGGAAAATGGATGAGAGGGAGGGCGTAGGTGATCATTGGCCGTCCAGTAACTTTCAACTTCTAAAATGAGCACTAGTATTCTCTATTTTCTATCGACTGATCCCTTTTCGAAGTTCCTACGACAGCTCCATCGATACGAAGCGCCCTGGTCTAAACAACAACAACAACGACAAAAATAATACATTATACCCACATCGATTTTTAATGTAATTAAATAAAAAAAAACAAGTTTTTTAAACTGAAAGTAAGGAGCGACATTAAAACTTAAAACGAACAGAAATTATTCCGTATATGAAGGGGGCTGTCCCCTCCTCAACGCCTCGCTCTTTACGCTAAAGTTTTTTTATTGTTTAGAAAAATAGAGTTGTGAGAAAGTCAAACTTTAGCGTAAAGAGCGAGGCGTTGAGCAGGGGACAGCCCCCTTCATATACGGACTAATTTCTGTTCGTTTTAAGTTTTAATGTCGCTCCTTACTTTCAGTTTAAAAAACTTGTTTTTTTTTATATTTAATTTTTGAACGTTTTTGAATTAATGCAGGTTTTGATTTTGGCTCACCGTACATGAATAATTAAAACAAATTTTGCATATTATATTTGGTTAAATGGCTTTCTCGAAACTTGTTTGATTTTATTTACGAACGTTTTTATTAGTAATAAATATACGTAACTTAGAATTAACTTACGTAACGAACTTCTATATTCATAAAATTTTAACACGTATATTAGGGGGTTCACCCCTAGTCAATACCCTGCTCTTTAAACTATAGTTCGAATTTTTTTTCCAGTTCTTTAAAAATGACCTCTTAATCACAATCAGTTGATCAGTTGAAAAACTTGTTTTTTTTATTTAATTCCTGATCTTTTTCTTTAATAATGCTGGGAAATCCGGCGCCCCCTTCAGAGCAATGTCCCTTCCCCCATGAAAACTTCCTTCATGGAAAGATCCTTCCATATAGCCCCCGACCCTCTCCTTCCCCCACCTACCAGAAAAAATCTCCTCTGAAAAAGTCTGTATACTTCCCAATAACCAATACTATATGTTAACATTGAGTAAAGTTCATAACTTTCAGCCCTCCCCTGGGGACTTTGGGGGATCAAGTCATTCTAAAAGACATTTTTATCATATTTTCGACCATGCTGAACAAAATGGCTATCTCAAAATTCTTATCGGGTGACTTTGGAAAAAACATGAGCGTGGGTGGGGGCATTGTGGCCCACAATTTTTTTTGGTCAATTAAAAAGGTCAATTTACATTTGAATTGACGTTAAAATGTCCCCTCCAACTATATTATAGGACCAAGGTTGCTTAGTGAAAAACCCTGGGTAAAAAAAAAAAAAAAAAAAAAAAAAAAACACGCATCCGGTTAATTTATTCGGGAAAAAAAAGGAAAAATACAAAAATTATTTTATTAGAGGTTGAAACCTCTACAGTAGCGTTCTCTGATACGCTGAATATGATGGTGTGATTTTCATTAAGGTTCTATAACTTTTAGGGGGTCTTTCCCCCTTTTCTCGAAAATCAGCCAAATTTTCTCAGGCACGTAACTTTTGATGGGTAAGCTTAAACTTAATGAAACTTATATATTTGAAATCAGAATTAAAATCTGATTCTTTTGATGTATCTATTGGTATCAAAATCCCGTTTTTTAGAGTTTCGGTTACCATTGAGCCGGGTCGCTCCTTACTTACAGTTCGTTACCACGAACTGTTTGAAAACGACAAGCCTTCCAATCACTTTCGACTATTATAAAGGGCACTAGGCATTTCGATTTCCAATCGAATGGGTCCTTTTTGAAACGTCAACGCTTTCTATAAACACCTTATATGCCCCCAGGGCATAAATTACAACCCTTACCCTAAGCGCTATTCGGGTGGTTGTCATCCTCTAAGACCTAATTTCCAGAACTTTCAACGGCGTCTAACAAAATGGCTATCTCAAAATTTTGATTGGATGTGTTTGGGGAAATGGTGGGCGTGAGAGGGGCGTTAGTTGCTCTCCAATTACTTTCAACTATGAAAAAGGGCACTAGCCCTTTCAATTTCCAATCGAATGAGCCCTTTTGAAGTTTCTACGACAACACTTTCAATAAAAACCTTATATGTCTTCAGCGCAAAACTTACAGCCCTTGCCCTGAGGGCTGGGGGGGTTGTCATTCTCAAAGACCTAATTTCCAGAACTCTACTACGTTGAACAAAATGGCTATCTGAAAATTTTGATTGGAGTTGTATGGAGGAATGGTGGGCGTGAGAGGGGGGTTAGTTACCCTCTAATCACTTTCGACTATTAAAAAGGGAACTAGCCCTCTCAATTTCCAATTGAATGAGCCCCTTTTGAAGTTTTATAGCAACTTTATCTATAAAAACCTTATATGCCCCCAGGGCATAACTGACAACCTTTGCCCTGGGGGCTCTAGGGGATGGGATTGTCATCCTTAAATACATAATTTCCAGAACTTTAAACTACGTTGAACAAAATGGCTGTCTCTAAACTTTGATTGAGTGTTTTGGGGGAAATGGTGGGCGTGAGAGGGGGGGTTAATAACTCACCACTCACTTTCGACTATTAAAAAGGGCAATTTCAATTTCCAATCAAATGAGCCCTTTTTGAAATTTCTACAAAAACTTTCTAGATAAACCTTATATGCCTCCAGGGCATAACTTACAACCCTTGCACAGAGGGCTCTGAGGGGTGTTTTCATTCTAAAAGCCCTAATTTCCAGAACTTTCAACTACTTTGAACAAAATGGATATCTCAAAATTTTGATTGTATGTGTTTGGGAAAATGGTGGGCGTGAGAGGGGCGTTAGTCACTATCCAATCTCTTTCAACTATTCAATTTCCAATTGAATGAGCCCTTTTAAAGGTTCTATGACAACTCTTTCAATAAAAACCTTATATGCCCACCAGGCCATTACTTATAACCCTTGCCTTGAGGGCTTTGGGGGGGGGCGAGGGGTTGTCATCTTTAAAGACCTAATTTCCAGAACTTTCAACTACCTAGAATAAAATAGCTATCTGATAATTTTGATTGGATGTGGGGAAAAGGCGGGCGTGAGAGGAGGGTTAGTTGCCCTCAAATCAATTTCAACTATTAAAAAGGGCACTAGCCCTTTGAACTTCCAATCAAATGAGCACTTTTTCAAGTTTCTATGACCAAGATTTCAATAAAAACCTTATATACCCCCAGGGCATAACTTATAAACCTTGCCCTGAAGACTGTGGGGGAATAATTTTCTGAACTTTAAACTGTGTGGAACAAAATGGGTATCTCAAAATTTTGATTGGATGAGTTTGGGGAAATGGTGGGCATGGAAAGGGGGTTAGTTGCCCTCCAATTATTTTTGACTATTAAAAAGGGCACTAGCCATTTCAATTTCCAATTGAATGAGCTATTTTTGAAGTTCTATGACAACGCTTTCTATTAAAACCCTATATGCCCCAAAGGCATAACTTACAACCCTTGCACAGAGGGCTGTGGGGGGTTGTCATCCTCAAAGACCTAATTTCAAATCTTAAAACTACGTTGAATAAAATGGCTATCTCAAAATTTTGATTGGATGTGTTTGGGGTAAAAATGGGCATGAAAGGGGGTTAGTTAACCTCCAATCACTTTCGACTATTAAAAAGGCAACTAGACCTTTGAATTTTCAATCGAATGAGCCCTTTTTGAAGTTTCTATGACAACGCCTTCTATAACAACCTAATATGCCCCCAGGGCATAACTAACAACCCTTGCCCTGATTGCTGTGGGGGAGTGTCCTCTTCAAAAAAATAATTTCTATCTGGAAATCAACTACGCTGAACAAAATGGCTATCTCAAAATTTTTATTGGATATGTTTCGGAAAATGGTGGGCGTGCAAAGGGTGTTAGTTGCCTTTGAATCACTTTCGACTATTAAAAAGGGCACAAGCCACTCCAATTTCCAAATGAATGAGCCCTTTTAAAAGTTTCTATGACAACTTCTCTGATACGAAGGGCCCTGCTCTAAAGGAATAAAATAATAAATAATACATTGTACCAACATTGTTCTTATATGCCCCCAGGGCATAACTTCAAACCATTGCCCTGAGGGTTGTGGAGGAGTGGCCTCCTCAAAAACATATTTTCTATTCTACATATTTTCTATGGCAAACACCTATGCTGAACAAAATGGCTATCTCAAAATTTTGATTGGATGTGTTTGGGGGAATGATGGGCGTGGGGGGGGGGGCTATTTGCTCTCCAATCATTTTCGACTATTAAAAAGGGCACTAGCCACTCCAATTTCCGATCAAATGAGCCCTTTTCGAAGTTTCTACGACAAGGCATTCAATACAAAGTGTCCTGGTATGGAGAAAAAAACAAAAAAAAATAATAATACATTATGCCAACATCGTTCTTTACTTAGGCAGCGCGATTGCGCTGCCTATGAAATATGTTTATTAAAAAAGAAGTTTCATGTAGGCTATTTATAGGAATTTTATAGTTTTTCCTTATGGAGAGTGGGAGTTCTAAACTGATACACCACAGAGAACCCTTGCTCAGCCGCTCCTAAGTGCGGCTATTACAGAGGAAATCATGTTTCTTTTAGTTTAAAATGCTTGGTATTGAGAAATGCACTTGCCAAGACATTATGATGACTTCTCGTTCAGCCTTAAGTTTTGTTTCTCTGAACATTAATGGTACTAAAGATAAGGATCTGCTAATTGACGAGCTGCTAAATTTTGATGTTGTATTCTTACAGGAGCATCTACTTTCTAAAGTTAATACAAACAGTTTAAGACAGTCTGCTACACATGATATATTTATTCGAGAAGCCAAAAAAAAACATAGTTGCCCTTCTGGCAGCACCGCCATCTTCATTTGGTCAGGATATCAGCCTATGCAAATTTATTCGGATGCTAATATTCTAGCAATCCAGTGTAACCATGGCTTTTGTAAACCTGTATCTCCCATGCAATCTTCAAAATACTCAGTCATTTACTGCTTTTGCTAAAGCTTGCAATAAACTGAAATCTCTTTTCACAAAATTTGCAGATAAAAATGTTGATTAGATCCTAGCTGGAGATATGAATACTTACATATTGACCTCATCTGATCACTCTGAATTCCTACTAGAGTCTCTGCCAACTGTCTATCATGTTGCTGCTAAGAACCTATACTTACAGGCTTATACTTACATTCATAATCAAGGCTCTGTTAAATCCAACCTCAACCATATTATTGTGTCCAAGTTTGGTCTAGTTAAATCCGAGGTGTCTGCTGATGAAGATAAAGTCAATGCTGACCATCTCCCTATTTTGTGCCTAATTGAGCCTCCTGGTGTTCAAGTCCAATTTAAGGATCCCTATTCAAAATAGTATCAAAAGCCAAATTTGAATCAGATAAACGTTGAGATGTATATTACTACTTTATGCACTCTACTCTCAACTATTAAAGTCCTGTTTCACTTGCTCGAGACTTTGATTAATTGCCCTGATTTCAAGGAAGGCCTAAATTCGTATTATTACCAGATTGTAGAATGTTTAAAGTTGGCCACAAAAGCTGCAGTTCCAATTGAGCACATGTGCTCTGGGTCTTGCAAGCCCCTGTGGATTATACAGCCAGAAGTGAAAATAGTAAAGAACTGCACAATGTTTTGGTTGCAACTGTGAAATGCTTCCAATCGACCTTCTTCCAGTGCTGTGTTTACAGTCAAGCCAAAAACGAAGAAAGAATGCAAATCCTGCTTATGTAATGCAAAGCTCAATGCATGGGACACTCCAAATAGTAAAATGACCAGGAATAGGGCTATCAATACTACTACTACTACTAACAACTCGCCGCAGCACCAAGCCACCTGAGGCCAACACAGCTACGCACGCTTCACCTCCACCCCAATCTATTCAAAGCTTCCCTTTTTACACCCGCCCACGAAGTTCCCATTTCCTTTAAAAAAAATTTCATGACGTCCTCCCAACTCAGACGAGGACGGCCTCCTTTCCGTTTAGCCCTAGACGGCTGGCCGAAAAGAAAAATCTTCGGCCATCTGTCATCCTTCATCCGCACAACGTGCCCTAGCCACCTCAACCTTTCTTTCATTATAGCCCTAGAGAGCGGTATTGAACCACATTTTACGTATAGCCTATTGTTTGACATATGGTCAGTCAGCCGGGTACCCAGAACAATCCTTAAGCAGTTTCTCTGGAAAACATCTAGCAAATCTTCATCCGCTTTTCGAAGCGTCCATGCTTTAGAGCCATATTTGACCACTGTCATCACTGTAGCTTCTAATATTCTAATCTTAGTTTGCAGACTTATCTTCCGATTCTTCCAAACTTTTTTTAACTGTGAAAAAACAGCTTGAGCCTTGGCTATTCTACTTTTAAGACCTTTACAGTTCCCACCGTCTGTGCCAACAATGCTTCCAACGTAAGCGAATCTGTCATCATCATCAGTCTTTTCCTTACCCAATGTCACCTTTTCATCCGCCCTTACTCCTAGCCTTAATAACTTAGTCTTCTTAAAATTAATTTTTAAACCCATTCTAGCACCCTGTAGTCACAAAATCCCTGCAACTTCATTCATTTTGCTCACACTTTCATCTAGGATGCTTAAATCGACAGCATAGTCTAAGTCCAGGAGACTTTTTCCTCCCCATTGCCTTTCCTCTGCTCCTTAAGAAAAAGTCCATCAAAATGATCCACATAAAGGGGGTTAGAACACAGCCCTGTTTAACTCCTGATTTAATACAAAACCAGCTGCTAACCTCATTTCCTACCTTAACCGCAGCAGTGTTATTCTCATACATAGCACTAATCACTTTAATGTATTTGTCTGGTTAACCATACAAGGATAAAACCTTTACTAAAGCTCTTCAATCAACAGAATCTAACGCTTGCTCATAATCTATAAAACTGAGGACCAAAGGTGTTTGACAACTCAGGCACTTGTCAATTATTAGCCTAAGAGTGAAAATTTGGTCAATACATCCTCTGTCTTTTCTAAAACCGCAGTGTTCTTCTCTTAAAACTTTGTCAACAGCATCTCTCAGTCTAAAAAGTATCATATTACTAACTAATTTACTACCTACGGAGATCAGACTAATGCCTTGATAATTACCACACTCACTTTTATCACTTTTCTTATACAGTGGTTTAATTAAGGTTTTTCTAAAATTGCAAGGCACTTCCCTTTTTTCAAAATCATATTCATAATCTTCAGTAACTTATTTCTAACCTCAGAGCCACCATATTGAAGAAACTAATTTACCACACGATCAGCACTTGGAGCCTCATTATTTTTTTATCTTTTTAGTGCTGTCGTTAATTCCTCCTCACAAAATAAATCTTCCTTCACATCCAAGGTATCACAAACATTTTCATTTTTCTCTATATCTTTTCCTGCAACTCTATCTTAGTTAAGCAAATTCTCAAAATGTTCGGCCCATCTCTTTTAAGTTTTTTCCTTATCGCTAAATGAGGCCCCATTCCTATCTTTAACTGGGCCAAGTCCGGATTGACTACTCCCTCTCAATTTGTTAACGTGCCGCTACAATATTTTACTATTATGCTGTCTAGCTGCATCTTCCAGATCCTCGGCAGTTTTATCTGTAGCCTCTACTTCATACCTCCTTAGACTATATTTCAGTGTTTTCTTCTCTTTCCTTACATTCCTTTTTTTTCATATTATCTATCACTCATATAATTCTTGTGCAAGTCCTTTCTCCTTTCTATTAAACATAAAAGCCTTTTCACTAATATTCTGAGCTGCAGTTCTAGATTTCTTCCCTAAGACACCTTCACCAACGTCACAAATTATTTTTCTAAAATTATTCCAATCATCTTCCATATTATCAAATTTTAAACTCACAAGTTTAGTATTCAACTATTCCTGGGAAGTTTCTCTCAAATTTTTATCCTGGAGTCTACCAATATCATAACTTCCCAGGAGGTAGTTACCCTTCCAATATTTCAGCTTTAAATTAACCCTTGACACTACTAGATTGTGATCTTTACTTTTAACATCAATAACGGCACTCCTGTATACCCTAGTATCTTGTATTGAGCCTGCCAGTCTTTGATTTATAATAACATAATCAATAAGGTTTGTTGTCGTACCGTGACGTGGATACCATGTTAACTTATGAGCCATTTTATGACCAAAAACCGTATTGGTTATAACTAGATTGTTATACCTACAAAATTGCAAAAGTCTGTATTCATTACTGTTTTCTTTTCCTCCGCCAAATTTACCTAGGCTAGGATACCATCTATCCCTATTTCTACCGACCAGGGCGGTGAAATCTCCCAGTAATAACATCATATTTCTATCTGGGACCCTGTCTATTTGTTCCTGTAACTGAAAATAAAATTCATCTGAGTCACTAGTACCTCCGTCAGTCGGTTCTACAGGGGCGTATACTACTATAACTGATACTCTGAACTTTTTAGTCATAAAATGACCAATTGGTATTCTATTATTAATACCTTCCCAGCCTAAACAAGACTTAGCAGCTTCCTTATTCATCATGAGCCCAACTCCCTGTCTATGTACCCCATCCTTCCTGCCTGAGTAAACAAATTCTATATCACCTAATTTCATGCTTCCTACGCCTGGAATAAGAGTTTCTGAAACTCCTAATAAATCCAGTTCGAATCGTATGAATTCGTCAGTCAAAATGTCGTTATGATAGTCACTTTTTAACGTCGTAACATTCCAAGTTCCAATTTTCATGTTCTTTGAATCGTTGAAATTATTTTCGCCTCAGCAAAAGCAATGATCCCGGATACCAGTGCAGGATGAAGATCACATATCTTCTCAAGTCTACACCAGAGTGCTTAAGCTGGCTTAGAACCAGACAGCAAGAAGTCCCTGGGACACTCCATGAATGGAGGTTTTGTGCAATCCTGGGCCCATCTTGGTCACAACATGGTTTTCAGCATTTGGCGATGCTCTTCTATCAACAAGAGTCAAAATCCTGCACAGACAATGTCAAGCCTATTACCTCCGACTGATTATATATTCATGCCTACAAATATTATGCTACTATGGGGAGGCAGCCCGAAATAGATAAATTAGCTAGGAAGATGTTTTTCAGCCCGAAGACGCCCCTTCAAAACATACCAAACCCAGCAGAACTATCCATTAGTCAGAATCCCATGCGAATGCTGTGTCATATACTAGGCTATAATTTCATCAAGGGGCGCCACTCCTCAAGTGGCAATAGAGTTAACTGCAAGGTCCCCAGTCTTGCAGGTACCCCAAAAGGGTCGAGGCAGCCCTTTGCAGAGGCCGTTGTCCATAGATCTGGATCTTACGCATTGCTGCAGTTGTCCTCCTATAGAGGATCCTCCCGCGATGGTGTTCTCCATCACCATGCAATGTAACCCATTAATGGGAGAAGATTTGTAACTCATGGGACTTGTGGACACACCAGTGGGCCCTTTTAAGTGTATATTTGTGGGACCTTCTTCCTCCTCGGCCTGTTTTTGTGACCCCAGGCGAGGGTGCTCCAACTTCTATTATTATCCTCTAGGAATATGGTCCCCCTTGTTCCGTGCCTCCTATAGTAGTACCCTTCATATCAGTAGAGTACTTTTATGTAACCAACTCGAAACATGCCGAATGGTTTTGAGGAGGCCAGAAACATACGAGAGAAATTAATTAAAAATATTGTGTTTCTTTTAAACATGGAGAATGATATAGTCTTCTGCATGACATTTTAAACATCCAATTATTACAGAAAAGTATGAATAAAGTTATACAGAAGAATTTTTGGTTTTCTTATTGAATATAACTCAAACAATAGCTTATAAAACTAATATCTAGCCAAATTTATTGATTTATTTCGACATTAGCTTGTAAAACTAATGTAAATGTAGAAACTGAATCGTGCAACGCATGTATTTTGAAAAAAGACCACACCAATGAATTTAGCAAAAGTATTTTGAAAGCGGCAATAGCCCTGAGCTACCTAACTACAGGGATTTCTCTACAGGGATAGCTCAGGGTCTTCAAGAAATAGGAGAGAACACAGCTAGGAAATACAAGGCTCCAAAATCCTTCTGGAGGAGCTCATAGGTTTTATAAGAATTTTCTGTTTCAATGCTGATAAGCTTATAAAAACAATATTTTTTTTAACTTCAACAAAATTTACAGGATTGCAGTTTGGAAAATTTTCGTTTTCTGGATATCAAAATTACTTATTCCTGAAGCTAGTTTTAAATTCTTTGTAAGTTAGTTTTTATATTATACTTGTTTTTCTTGAAGATGATCTTTTTGCCTTAAATTTGGATATATATATATAGAGAAAAAGAACATCTTCCCAGTTCTATTTTGACATAGAAAATGGTAATTTTAGCAAAGCCAGGCGACATGAGCAAAGATAGTCCTCTTCGTGATACCCCTGTTAGCTGAGCAGATAATACTCACTTCAAAGCAAATGAGGGGGACTTGGGAGCTAGCTAAAACTACCAAAATATGAGGGAGTCTGCCCCTTCTGCAACCTTCGGTCTTTATGCTTAAATCTTAATGTTCTCAAAAAATACATCCATTAAAATTCAATGGTCCCTTTGTTTGATCAATCTCTCTAAAAGAATGGTGACAAAAACTAAAACTTAAAAGGAGGATTGAGTAAGGTAGCAGTCCCTCTCATATGCAGAATAATTTCTGCTTGTTTTAATTTTTAATGTTGCTACTTGCTGTTTAGTAAAAAACGTATTTTTTTAATTTCAGACCTAAAATGAAAACTGATGAATTTTGTGCACCATTATATTGACATATTTTCTGTATTTAACCAGTATGTTCAGAAACATTTTTCTAATCTACTTAGTTTGGTCCTGCCAGTGTCTGTTTGTCAACACAGAGTTCTTGTGACAAGTACGAGTGATTTATGTTGGGCACTGAAGAAAGTAATAAGATCAAATTCTCCTGATTGTTATGCCCTATGTTTTAGGAATTTTGCTTATGATTGCTGATTATTGTTGAACCACTTGCAGTTATTATTTCAGATTTGTATAGCTCAATCTCTGGTTCCTGATAGTTTTCTTTCCAGTAGTGTCACACCTATACTTAAACAAGATAAAGATCCAGATTCATGATCAAATTACAGACCATTACTGTATCTTGCTTTATGAGTAAGATTTTTGATTATATTCTTTTGCCTGAAATAATTTCTAAGTATGATTTTCCATCTTTTCAATTAGGATTTAGAAGAGGGGTTGGCTGCCCCCAGGCACATCATGTGCTCAGCCAGTTGTTAAAGGAAGCTTTTGTCCAGAAGCATTCATTGTATTGCTGCACAGTGGAATTTCCAGGGCCTTTGACAGTTTTGTTTATGCCCAGGCCTTGTGTTGCCTTGCCTGTTCTGGAGTCAATTATTCAGTTATTTCCATATTATGATATTGGTATGATAATTCTTATGTGTGTATTAAGTGGAAGTCACATATTTCTGATTTGGTAGCTGTTAGGAAAGGTGTTTTATCTCCTTATATATTTAAACGTGTCCTTGCTACTTGTTTAAAACATCTATCTCCTACTGTTTTTTTTTTGTGATATTGGTTTAAGTTATATTGCATATGCTGACAATGTCCTTTTAGTTAGTTTCCCTTGTAAAGGGCTGGCTCAGAATTTCTGTAAGCTGTCTCCTCTACTTAATGATATTGGCCTGTTATCTGTTAATATGGGTAAGTGTGAGTTTATGTGCTTTAATAGTAGATTTTCTGTATCTCCACTAAATCTTGGTTTGATTTCATTACCTTGTTTGGATAATGTTAAGTGGCTTGGTATGTCATTTTGCCCGTCTATTTCTGAAACTTGCTATGAGTTGGTTACTATTTACTATTGCATTGAAAAATATTAATGTGTCATAAGGTAAGGTATCTCCAAATAGAGGGCATTATAATTGTAGGGGTCTACCTCGGCTTTATGATAGTTTTTGCTCTCCAGGAGTAAATTTCCTATCTGAATTCCACCACCTGCTGAGAAAAAAAGATTTACAGAGAATTAGAAGTGGTTACTTTAGATACTGTTAATATCTGATGTATTTACCTGGCTGTTTCTAAAATAGGAATATTGTATCCCATTATGATGTCACTGATGCTTGCAGGTGACTGATCAGTGTGGCTTCTAATATGATTACTAATAGTTGTCATGTTGTTTCTGTCACTGACCCCCTAGTTTGCTTTTTCCATCATGATATCAGTTAAATTGTATTTTTGTTTGTATTGTATTTTATACTGATGATTTAAATTGTATTTTATATTGATGTTGTTATTTTTTCTTTTGCATTTACCCCGCAGTGTCATTTCTATTGTTCATTTGTGGGTAACAAATAAATCATTATTATTATTATACCCTCAGATTCCTCCCTTAATGCATCAAATGTTTGTTGATTTTGTTAGAGATTTTTATTTTAAATTGGCAATATGTAAAATTTTTTAGATAAAAGGCTTTTTTCACCATGCAAAATTGTTGAGTTAGGATAACGCAACTTTAAGAATTGAACTCTAACATATAGATTATGCCCTGCAATGAAGTTTCAAGCTCTTATCCCTACATTTTCTCTAGGCTATTACAAAGGTTTAGACATAGCATAGAAGATAGGTTCCAGTAGTTTTAATTGCTTTTGAGCTATTGTTCATAGAATGAATTAAGATTAGGCTAAATTTTTCTGATAAAGATGAACTACTTTTGATTGCCCAGACCTTGGTCAAACTAAGCTGCTCATAACCAGAGACAAAGAGCCTCAAGACAGCAACATCTTCATCTAGAAACCCTCTAGCATGCTTATGTTGCTTCTGTGTACAGTTGTTTTGGTTGTGGTGAAGATATTAATTTGACTTCTCAGGCATTTGTAACAAGCATTGATTTTTCATTGTGAATTAGGTACTGAATGAGTATGGTATACTAACAACAACAACTTGGTGGTGTGAAATTGAATAAAGGATTGTTGGCCAAATTTGTGAGAAAGAACATTTATTTCTACCCATATTTATCATTTTCTGCTTATATTTATACCTAAGTGTCATTTTAAGTAGTTTACCTTGGTGTGTCATTTTACTTAGTTGGATTTTGAAGCTGGTGAATTTTATTTTCTATTCCCAAGGGACTTGTCCTTTGTCTGCTTCGAGTTTAAATTATAATTTAAACAAATAAAAAACAACTGTTGTTAGTAAATTCTTCTTCTTCTGCAGGCAGAGGCAGGCTATTCAGTCAATACTATTCAGCCCTTTTTGTTTTGCTTCGCTCTTTGCGCTAAACAGAGCTACTGGCTTGAGTTCCTGTTATTGGTGAGATAGCGTAGTATATCTTTCGTTATGTCTTTAGGCTCAGAGAGTTCGAATATAATACTAAAGAAATTTAATTCGGTTATATGTGTGAATGTCTCGTATTATGAAATCTTCGACGATACTTAGCGGTTGTGGTGAGTGAAGCACTTTAACAGTTTACAATGTAAGGTATACTGTGCAGATGTCAGCATATTACATTCAAATAGGCAGTGGTCAATTGTTTCATTATTCATATTACAATACCTGCAAAGAGGGGAAAAGGGAAATGAACCGCTTGAATTAGGGAACTAATAAGAGAAAGCCAGAATATTTAGCCCATTTGATCCAGAACAAATTCTATGATAAATTATAGAAAAATCCTTGTTGAGAAAGGGAGATAGAATAGGATTATTCTTATTAAACATAATATCTGATAGTCTCCATTAGTAAATATCTCTAATGGGGATTGGTCTCCCACTTGGCTGGTCGATATTTATAGCATTTTTTGCTATTTCATCTGCCTGATGATTACCACTTATACCAGAGTGGCTAGGAATATACTGAAGGTAAGTTCTCAAACCTCTTAAATCAATATTATAAATAAAGTTAATAAAATTATAATTGCCAATATTCAACTGATAATGAGGGGACATAGACAGCACCTAAAGTCTTGACAAGTAATCATAATAAACAATAATATTTTGTGAATTAGCAATTAAAGGCTGATTATTCATAAGGTGCTCTAATGCCACGATTATGGCATTTAACCCTGCAGACATTATAGATACATTATTATACATTCTCTCACCAATTGCAATATTCAGGTGAGGAAGGAAAGCACCACTTCCTACCTTCTCATTCAATTTGGACCCATTAACAAAAATTTGGAAATGGTTTTATATGTAATTGTATTAAGTTGAGCAAATTTTTTCTGGATGAAAGCAATGGTGGTTAATTCTTTAGAACACTTTGATAAATCAATATTTATTATGGGAGTAGACCAATTCCATGGAGGGGAATGGGGGAAAGCAGGTGCAAGAGACAGTGCGTGTACAGGGAACTTCTTCTGAATATTGGTATGCTCTTCTACAATTGCTCTTTTCATGACTGTATTTATAATAAAAGGATGTATTTCTATTTGTATATGTGAGAAAACTTCTTTTATATCATTGCAAAATCTAAATCTACTTATATCCGGGAGATTTTTGCGAAATCTATATGTAATAAGATAATAGTAGAGTTTTTGTTTTTTGATTACTACTACTTTCAGTAGGCGCTCTGTGTTTGTTTTTGAAATTTTTTGCTTATAGGTCTTTGCTCATGCACCATCAGCGATGACCCCATAGTCACTTTGTTGTAGTCTATGTGAATAATACCTCATTATTTCTTTTTTATACGTAAAGTACCACTGTTCTTTTATAAGAATTTAGTATGATCTTTTTTACATAAAACTGATATTTGCTTGGACCTTTTGAGAGGGACTGTAAGATTTTGCTCTAAACGTATAACTAGGCCCTTAACGAGATTAAAACATGGGATAGATGTTCCATTTAGAGTTAGTCTTGCATTAACATAATTTCGCTTGTAATGAAATTGGATTATTTTTGACATGGTGGGTGCAATGGGTAAATCTGAATATTGGGAAAATTTTTCAAATTGGAAAAGTGACTTTTGCTGCTTAGACTGTCCAATCTCAAAGGTGTTGCCAGCTGACCATAGTACCAGATCATCAGCATATTGTAGATTCGTGTGGGGGAGGTTCATGTCCCAGAGATAGAGGGCAAAGAGGAGGCAGCTCAGAACTGCACCCTGAGGAAGACCACTGACTATTGTTTTGTGGGGCATAGATGCTGAACGAACACAAATAATGAAACTTCACTTTTTTCTGAAATATGTTATATAAAATTTGCTAGCGGCTGGGGTATTACAAGGTTTGAAATTATGTTAAAAAGTATATGGGGGTTCCCATGGTCGTATGCCCCTTCAAAATCTAGGAAATTTGCAACTAGGACATTATTTTTTTAGAATGATTTATTTATTGCATTTGTTAACAATGTGAAAGCATCTGTTGCGGAGTGGTGTTTCCTGAAACCAGTTTGGGTGTGAGGTATCATTTTATTTTTTTCAACAAACCAGAGGAGTCGATGATATATTATTTTATCCATTGTTTTTACCATCAAAGGAGTAATCATAATAGGCCTATAAGACTCAGGGTTATATTTTTGTTTATTTTTCTTTAAAATTGGTAGGAAGGACAAACATTTCCAGATATTGGGGAAAATAGAAGAAGCCCAAGCATGATTATAGCAAATTAGGAGTTCCTGTTTAAATGAAGGGGTGAGATTCTTTATCCATGTAGTGTGTACATTGTCATAGCTGCTGCTAGCCTTGGCACTAATATGATATATTACATTATTCAATTCCTGGATTGAAAATGGACTGGTTATGTACTTGGATCCTGGGATCCTTATGTACTTGAGATTCTTTATCCATGTAGGGTGTATATTGTCATAGCTGCTGGCAACCTTGGCCCTAATATGATATATTACATTATTCAATTCCTGGATTGAAAATGGACTGGTTATGTACTCGGATCCTGGGCAAGGTTGGTAAATTGGATTTATAACAATTGGGGAAGTGTTGCTGCAATTATTTGACGTAAGCTTATTAACAAAAGAGTTGCAAATAGCTTTGCCTTTTCATTATCATTGTCATAATTGGTATTATTATGTATTAGCTCATACTAGATCGGGTGGGGGGAAGTTTTTTTTCCCACAGATGTGGCTTATGAGTTTATGTATAATTGGCTAAAGTGTTTCTCTGGAAACACTATTGGCAAAATTATAACAGTAATTATATTTAGCATTTATTAGAGTCCTTTTTAGATTAGATTCTGCTTGTAAATTCCTTAAATATGTAGTAGGAGATGGATTTTTTAGGAGTGTTCTCCATCAAAGGCAGTTCTCCTAGCTGCCTTTTTTGTTCTCCATTTATTTTGGCCCTCATTCATCCACCATGCTTTGGGAGTGTGTTTGGGGAAGGTTTTCCTGAGTTTTGTCCTGGGGATATCATGATTAGCTGTATTTATTAGCATGGATGCCAAAACTTCAGCATGTGTGTCAGCTGTTGCACTTAAGATGCATGAACTTTGGGTGAAACTTGTCATTTCATCATTAAGCTTATTTTGGAACATAAACCAATTTGCTTTAGTGTTAATATATTTGGAGGTATGTCACAGAGTTTCAGCAGGTTCATTTAGGGAACAAACTGTGGCAAAGTGGTCTGAACATAGGTTATCAATTGTATTTATATAAATTTTGTTCAAATATTTAATGACACAATTTGTAGATCAATTGTAGAGAAACTGCCACTCTTGGGGTTGAAATATGTATTCAGGTTTGGAGGGGTAGCAGCTAATTCATTATTATTTGAAATCAAACATTCAATAAACTTACCAGCTTTATTACCTTAAATTGCATCTAGGAGCAATCTAAGGATTTCTCCTTGTAGAGCTCTGGAATGATGATTAAGTGTATGCAAGAATCACTAGTGACTAGGTGCTGCTCTGTCTTTGATAGCATCCCAATTGAATTTACACTCTTTATTCCCCCACAAAAGGCTGTGGGCATTAAAGTCTCCATAAATAATGATAATTTTCAACATACTAGAATTACTCATATAATTGAAGAAATCCATGGCATCTGTAGTTTGGCCATTAGGGTTATAAAAGCTTATTATGTAAGCTTTTGTATTATTCGGCCAAATATTGATAGCAATTGTATCAACATCATTTACAAAATCTGGAAAGTTGATGCCACAGAATTTTACTTTATTATTAATGATTAAAGCTACTCCATCTCCTTTTCTCTCTGATGATCTATCCTTTCTCAGGATAGTATTTCCCAGAAACATAATTTGTTGATTTTGGGTTAAATGAGTTTCCTGGAGGCAAGCAATATCAATGGATTTATTATCCATAAAAGATATTAGTTCATTTCACTTATTTTCTGAAAGTGATCTTACATTCCACTGGTACAGCAAGTAAAAGTAAAAGATAGTAAAGAAAGATCTTTTTTGCTTTTCTTATACGCTGTTGATGTATTTAGGTGATGTTAACTTCTTCTCGTATTAATAGATTCTCTATTTGCTTTATGTTCAATTAATGGAAATAAGTAAACTCTCTAATTAGAATTAAGATAGTATTTTATTACAGGTTTGGTTGTGGATCCGGTTTGTCAGCTAAGTGATTAATTCCTTGTAGAGTTTCTTCTTGGGAGGGGGTGCCAGGCAGACCTCATCTCAATGGACGAGGTTTGTTGGCTTGGTGATTATTTCTGATGTGGATGTGAGCTAGGGGCGTAGAACATGGAGTTTTGTAAGGGGTGCTTGTTGCATT
Source organism: Artemia sp. Qi Xiang Cuo (assembly GCF_049724085.1). Lineage (NCBI taxonomy): Eukaryota > Metazoa > Arthropoda > Branchiopoda > Anostraca > Artemiidae > Artemia > Artemia sp. Qi Xiang Cuo. Next base: position 68,260,438 of record NC_142804.1, read on the forward strand.
GAGAGCATTTGACTTGGGAGTTTCGGTTGATTTTGTTGTGGGTTTTATTTGGTGTGGTTGGGCAGCATTTGCTTTCATAGCTGCAAAAGGACATGGAATGGCCTTCTCTGTTGCTGTTTGAAGTTTGAGTGCTATTTGTCGAGCGGCATTTCAGAGTTCTCTATGTTTAGTAACTTGTTCCAGCTCAACATTTGGCCTTTGCAACTTTGAGACATGGGGGAGGTTGGGTCTTAAACTTTCTATGGTCGTAAGGAGGGTATTATTTAAAAGTAATAAATTCGAGGTGAGGATCGCTTCAGTTGGTTGTTGCGTGTCCCAGATTGAGACACTTCTTGCACTGAATAGACTTTGGGCTGTACGCCTTGTGTGGTTTGATTTGCCCGAAAAGGAATAAATTTTCTGGGATATTAATTTTTTTTTCTTTCAGTGTAAATAAGAAAGATTTACTTGTTATTAGGCCATTAGAGTCAGGTTTACCCAGTTGGGTGACATCTTCAACAGGAATTGCATTGCCAGCTCTATCTGAGAGCCCTTCTTCTTTTAACTCCTGAATAGGTATTTCTGGGGGGATATTGTACATTACTATTTTTGTTGGGGATTGGTTTGGGTTCCATGTAGATGAGTTAGTTGGGATATTCAGCAGAGACTTTAGATTATTATATCTGCTGCTTTCTGATCTTGGACAGCTATTAGCAAAAATCCATCACGGTTAATGTTAACAGAGAGCATTTATTTTAACAATTCTAAAATTGCAAACCAGTTTTTTAGCAATCTTTGGCATCTACATGTGTGTATTATGCAAAAATTTTATGTAATGTCCCAAGTTTTTTGACGGAGAAGCGTGGACTGAGGGTGGGGAGATTCTTTTGATTGGGGAGATTTTTTCCTTTTTTTGGAGCTTCTAGAAAGGATCTCTTGAAATCCATTATCAATGATAGTGACATTAGCCTCAACACTAATCATTGTCCTATTTTCCGAATTTTAACTATCTTGTGAGCTTTGAGATAGTGATCTTGCCCCGCCAGGATGGGGATTAAAAGAGTCAACTTCTTTAGGCTTTGGGGTGGGGTCCGGGGGGACGTGTCTGTAGGGAGAGTCCTTTGCATTGCCTCGTGGAATGACTTTTAAGCACACAATAAAAGAATAATATTCTGATACCAGACTGTCTGCACCCTACTGTGGGGAGAACTTCACCATCCACAAAAGAAAACACCACAGTATGGCCGAAATGAGGGTTTTGAGCACAATTGGTTTGGTACACTGTGTCACTTATGAAAAATCCTTGTTCTTTTCTTGTAAATAAATCCTTGTTCTTTTCTTGTGAATAAAGTAAGGCTAAATTCAATGTTCTTCTTCTTCTTCCAAATTTGCAGCCATCAATAGTGCACAGTTGCCAAACATCAAAAAACCAAATGCAAAGAGTCAGGGTTGGTGAGACCCTTTCTGAACAAGCCAGAGTGACAAGTGGAGTCATTCAAGATAGTGTTCTTGGGCCCCTCCTGTTCATACTATTTATCAACAAAATTAACAGCAGTATCTCAAGCTCTACCAAGACTTTTGCAGATGACACTAAACTCTACAGAAAAATGGCATCATACACAGACAAAGTCATCATTTAAGAAGACATTGATAAACTGACAGAAAACCTAAAAAACCTTGGGCTAGACTGCAACACAAGCAAAACATAAGTCATACAGATTGGCAAGAGAAAAGAAACAGCCCCACAGCTGACTATAAAAAGTAGAACAGGTGCAAGGGTACCATTAGACAGTGCAAGCTGAAAGAGACCTTGGAATTATTATTGACTCTCAGTTAAATTTTCGTAACCACACAAATGAAATAGCTTCGAAGGCCTCTCAACTGACTGGTCTCATTGGGCGGAGCTTCAAGCATCTCGACCAGCAGACACTTTTAAAGCTGTGCAAAGGGTTAGTAAGACCGACTATTGAGTATGGTAATGTCATATAGGGGTCTCACTGTAAAACAAACTAAGCCAGGACAGAAAAGTTCATAGATGAGCCAAAAACCTTCTCCTAGGCTTCAAAGAGATGAGTTATGAAGAGAGGTTACAGAAACTACAACTTCTAACACTCAAGTACATAAGAAAAAGAGAAGACCAAATTCAGATGTACAAAATGAAAAAGAAGTAGGAAAAAACTCAGCTTTGAAAATTACTTTCAACTCTCCAAAACCCAGACTACATGAGGTCACTCAGAAAAATTGCTCAAAACCATTGCCCTAAATAAATCAAGAGCCAATTTCTGGAGTGTAAGAGCTGTAGATGACTGGAACAGTCTCCTAGAAAGTGTTGTGAAAGCAGACACCCTAAATACATTCAAAATGGACTTGACTGATTCTGGGAAGAACACATGTACACATACAACTCTTAAACATCTGACTTTATTGACTTAAAACTGTTAAAACTACCATCTATGCATACTCTTCAAAAGTTTGATCTTGTGCTGGGGCTGCTGGCCTTACACTCTGGGAAGACCCTAACCCATGGTTTAAATTGCTGAATTTCAAAAAGCCAAGTATCAGAGAAACAAGACTTGACAAACCAACTGACAGCCATCTAGAGAGTGCCATAACAGGGATGTTTCCCTAAAGGCACTGAGGATCCTGTAAGAACTAGCCCCCTACCCTAATGTACAAATATAGGCTATACCCTGGATTAGAATATATGGTAAAATTCTACTTTAGCTACTTTTGTCTATCTTGGAAATGGGTTAGGTTATAAAAATGAAACTTTCAGGGATGGGTCTACAGGCTAAAGTAGGCTATGTCCCAGGAAGATATTTTGAAGTAGCCTACCTACCTCCACTCCTTCTCTCTCTTGAGGGTCCTGAAATTTGCCTGTATGACAGGTCTCCACCTATTGGCATTTTGAAAAAATGACATTTCAGGCTACCTTAATTTTCAGCTAGCCTATCAGTTTTTTTTTCTCTGGCATTATTTCTGAAAATGCAATTCCTGTTATTTGAGTAGAATTTAAGCCATGTAAATGTTTTTTGGGTTTTTTTTTCAAAATTTAGGAAATATACTTAGCCTACATATCTTTAAAACTGTACAAATTGGGATTGAGCAAAGTTGTGAAGCTGAAAACAATTTTGTTGTACTTTGTTTAAGCAGAAGAACTATTTTGCAAGGTTTCACTTTTATGGCACACAGATTTATAAAGGTCACCTATGTTTAGGACCCTCTTGAGGGAGAAGGAGTGGAGGTAGGCACTTCAAAATAGCCTACCTTCCTATGACATAGGCCTAGGCTACTTTATCCTGTACACCCATCCCTGAAAGTGTCATTTTCCTATCCAAGATAGCCAAAAGTAGCTAAAGTAGAATACCAAGGCTTGCATCAGTCATGTATACTTATTGGGTAGCCTAAAGCCTATTGTAGGCTAATTAGGCCTACTCAACCTTATGCCCTGAGGAATCCGTCCAGGGCCCTGCTCTGAGGCTGAATAACCAACTGTCTGATATATTGCTACTATAGCTTAGTATTACAAACAATATGGTAAGAGAAGTATACAAATGTATTCTAGCAAAATCAAATTTGGCCTACCTGAACTTCAAGAAATGACTCAGCTTTAAATTAAGTTATCTCTTCCAAGAATCATAGGAAGCGCTAGCGCTGCCTAAGTAAAGAACGATGTGGGCACAATGTGTTTTTTTTTTGTTTGTTTTTTTCCATCCGGGCACACTGTATCGAAGGAGTTGTCGTAGAAATTTCGAAAAGGACTCATTCGATTGGAAATTGGAGTGGCCATTGCCCTTTTTAATAGTCGAAAGTGATTGGAGGGCAACTAGCCCCCACCACGCCCATCATTCCCCCAAACACATCCAATCAAAATTATGAGATAGCCATTTTGATCATCGTAGTTGATTTCCAGATAGCAAATATCTTTTTGGGGAGGACACTCCCCCAGAACCCACGGGGTAAGGGTTTTAAGTTATGCCCTGAGGGCATATAAGGTTTTTATAGAAGGCATTGTCGTAGAAAATTCAACAAAGGCTCATTCGATTGAAAATTCAAAGGGCTAGTGCCCTTTTTAACGGTCGACAGTAATTGGAGGGATCTAGCCCCCCCACGCCCATCATTCCCCAAAAAATATCCAATCAAAATTTTGAGATAGACGTTTTGCTCAGGGTAGTTGATTTCCAGATAGAAAAGATCTTTTTGAGGAGGACACTCCCCCACAACCCTCGGGGCAAGGGTTTTAAGTTATGCACTGGGGCCATATAAGGTTTTTATAGAAGGCGTTGTCGTAGAAAATTCAAAAAAGGCTCATTCGATTGGAAATTCAAAAGGCCAGTGCACTTTTTCATAGTCGAAAGTGATTGGAAGGCAACTAGCCCCCCCCCCACGCCTATCATTCCCCCAAAAACATCCAATCAAAATTTTGAGATAGCCATTTTGTTCAGCGTAGCTGATTTCCAGATAGAAAATATGCTTTTGAGGAGCACACTCCCCAACAACCCTCGGGGCAAGGGTCTTAAGTTATGCCCTGGGGGCATATAAGGTTTTTATATAAAGCTTTGTCTTAGAAAATTCAGAAGAGGCTCATTTGATTGGAAATTTAAAGGGCTTGTGCGCATTTTAATATTCAATAGTGATTGGAGGGCAACTAGCCCCCCCCACGCCCATCATTCCCCCAAACGCATCCAATCAAAATTTTTAGATAACCATTTCGTTCAGCGTAGTTGATTTAAAGATAGAAAATATGTTTCCAAGGAGGAAAAGCCCCCACAATCCTCAGGGCAACGGTTTTAAGTTATGCCCTGGGGGCATATAAGGTTTTTATAGAAGGCGTTTTCGTAGAAACTTCAAAACATGCTCATTCGATTGTAAATTCAAAGCAGTAGTACCCTTTTTAATAGTCGAAAGTGATTGGAGGGCAACTAGCCCCCTCCATCACGCCCATCATTCCCCCAAACACATCCAATCAAAATTTTGAGATAGCCATTTTGTTCAGCGTAGTTGATTTCCAGATAGAAAATGTGTTTTTTAGGAGGCCATTCCCCCACAACCCTCAGGGCAACGGTTTTAAGTTATGCCCTGGGGGCACATAAGGTTTTTCTTGAAGGCATTGTCGTAGAAACTTCAAAACATGCTCATTCGATTGGAAATTCAAAGTACTAGCACCCTTTTTAATAGTCGAAAGTCATTGGAGGGCAATTGGCCTCCTCCCCCGCGCCCATCATTCCCCCAAACACATGCAATCAAAATTTTGAGATAGCCATTTTGTTCAAAGTAGTTGATTTCCAGATAGGAAATATGTTTTTGAGGAGGACACTCCTCCACAACCCTCAGGGCAAGGGTGTTAAGTTATGCGCTGGGGGCATATAAGGTTTTTATAGAAGGCGTTGTCAAAGAAACTTCAAAACAAGCTCATTCGATTGGAAATTTCAAAGGGCCAGTAGAATACCCTTTTTAATAGTCAAAAGTGATTGGAGGGCAACTAGCACCCCCCCCCCCACGCCCATCATTCCCCCAAGCAAATCCAATCAAAATTTTGAGATAGCCATTTTGTTCAGTGTAGTTGATTTCCAGATAGAAAATATGTTTTTGAGGAGGACACTCCCCCACAACCTTCAGGGCAACGGTTTTTAAGGCTCATTCGATTGGAAATTCAAAGGGCTAGTGCACTTTTTAATAGTCGAAAGTGATTGGAGGGTAACTAGCCCCCAACCCACGCCCATCAATCCCCCAAACACATCCAATCAAAATTTTGAGATAGCCATTTTTTTCAGCGTAGTTGATTTCCAGATAGAAAATATCTTTTTGAGGAGGATACTCCCCCAAAACCCTCGGGGCAAGGGTTTTAAGTTATGCCCTGAGGGCATATAAGGTTTTTATAGAAGGTGTTGTCGTAGAAAATTCAAAACAGAGTCATTCGATTGAAAATTCAAAGGGCTATTACCCTTTTTAATAGTCGAAAGTGATTGGAGGACAACTAGCCCCCCCCCCACGCCCATCATTCCCCTAAAACATCCAATAAATTTTGAGATAGCCATTTTGTTCAGCGTATTTTATTTCCAGATAGAAAATATGTTTTTGAGGAGGAAACTCCTCCACAACCCTCAGGGCAAGGGTTTTAAGTTATACCCTGGGGGCATATAAGGTTTTTATAGAAGGCGTTGTCGTAGAAACTTAAAAAAAGACTCATTCGATTGTAAATTCAAATGGCTTTTACCCTTTTTAATTGTCCAAAGTGATTGGTGGGAACCTCGCCCCCCCCCCCCCACACCCATCATTCCCCCACACACATCCAATCAAAATTTTCAGATAGCCATTTTGTTCAGCGTATTTGATTTAAAGATAGAAAATATGTTTTTGTGGAGGACACTCCCCCACAACCCTCAGGTTAACGGTTTTAAGTTATGCCCTGGGGGCATATGAGGTTTTTATAGAAGGCGTTGTCGTAGAAACTTCAAAACAGGCTCACTCGATTGGAAATTCAAAGGGCTAGTACCCTTTTTAATAGTCAAAAGTGATGAGGGGGGAACAAGCCCCCCCCCCCATGCCCATCCTTCCCCAAACACATCCCATCAAAATTTTGAGATAGCCATTTTTTTCAGCGTAGATGATTTCCAGATAGAAAATATCTTTTTGAGGAGGATACTCCCCCACAACCCTCAGGGCAAGGGTTTTAAGTTATACCCTGGGGGCATATAAGGTTTTTATAGAAGGCGTTGTCGTAGAAACTTCTAAAGAGACTCATTCGATTGGAAATTCAAAGAGCTAGTGCACTTTTTAATAGTCGAAAGTGATTGGAGGGCAACTAGCCCCCCCCCCACGCCCATCATTCCCCTAAACACATCCAATACAAATTTTGAGATAGCCATTTTGTTCAGCATAGTTGATTTCCAGATAGAAAATATGTTTTCGAGGAGGACACTCCCCCACAACCCTCAGGGCAAGGGTTTTAAGTTCTACCCTGGGGGAATATAATGTTTTTATAAAAGGTATTGTAACATAAACTTCAAAACAGGCTCATTTGATGGGAAATTCGAAGGGCTTGTGCCCTTTTTAATAGTCAAAAGTGATTGGTGGGATACAACCCCCTCCCCCACGCCCATCATTTCCCCCAACACATCCCATAAAAATTTTGAGATAGCCATTTCGTTCAGCGTATTTGATTTAAAGATAGAAAATATGTTTTTGTGGAGGACACTCCCCCACAACCCTCAGGTTAACGGTTTTAAGTTATGCCCTGGGGGCATATGAGGTTTTTATAGAAGGCATTGTTGTAAAAACTTCAAAACGGGCTCATATGATTTAAAATTCGGATCGTTAGTGTCTTTTGCAATTGTTGAAAGTGTCTTTAGAACAGTCAGCGCCCTCCCCCACGTCGAACGTTTTTCCCCCCCCATTAAGTCAAAAATTTGAGACTGTTCGTTAGTTCAGCGGAGCTGATATCCCGATAGAAAGCTTCTCTTTTAAGTGGACACTAATCCACAACCCTCAGGGCAATGGTCTTAAATTATACCCTGGGGGCATATAAGGTTTTTAAAGAAGGCGTTGTCGTAGAAACTTCTAAAGAAACTCATTCGATTGGAAATTCAAAGGGCTAGTACCCTTTTTAATAGTCAAAAGTGATTTGAGGGCAACTAGCCCCCCCCCCCCACGCCCATCATTCCCCAAACACATCCAATCAAAATTTTTAGATAGCCATATTGTTCAGCGTAGTTGATTTAAAGATAGAAAATATGTTTTTGAGGAGGACACTCCCCCACAACCCTCAGGTCAATGGTTTTAAGTTATGCCCTGGGGGTATATGAGGTTTTTATAGAAGGCGCTTTCGTAGAAACCTCAAAACAGGCTCATTTGATTGGAGGTTCAAAGGGGTAGTGCCCTTTTTTAATAGTCGAAAGCGACTGGAGGGCAACTAGCCCCCTCCCCCACGCCCATCATTCCCCAAGACACATCCAAACCAAATATTGGGACGGTTATTTTGTTTCATGTAGTTGTTTTCTCGATGAAAATTTGTTTTTGAGGCGCATACTCCCCCACAAACCTGAAGTTAAGGGTTTTAAGTTATGGCCTGGGGGTATATAAGGTTTTTATAAAAGGCATTGTCGTAGAAACTTCAAAAAATGCTCATTCGATTGGAAATTCAAAGCACTAGTACCATTTTTAATAGTCGAAAGTGATTGGAGGGCAACTAGCCCCTTCTCCCACGCCCATCATTCCCCCAAACATATCAAATCAAAATTTTGAGATAGCTATTTTGTTCAGCGTAGTTGATTTCCAGATAGAAAATGTGTTTTTGAGGAGGACACTCCTCCACAACCCCCAGGGCAGGGGTTTTAAGTTATGCCCTGGGGGCATATAAGGTTTTTATAGAAGGCATTGTCGTAGAAACTTCAAAACAGGCTCATTCGATTGGAAATTCAAAGGGCTAGTGCCCAAGTTAATAGTCAAAAGTGATTGGAGGACAACTAGCCCCCCCCCCCCACGCCCATCATTCCCCCAAACACATCCAATAAAAATTTTGAGATAGCCATTTTCTTCAGGGTATTTGATTTTCAGATAGAAAATATGTTTTCGAGGAGGAAACTCCTCCACAACCCTCAGGGCAAGGGTTTTAAGTTATACCCTGGGGGCATATAAGGTTCGTATAGAAGGCGTTGTCGTAGAAGCTTCAAAACAGACTCATTCGATTGGAAATTCAAAGGGCTATTACCCTTTTATTAGTCGAAAGTGATTGGAGGGCAACTAGCCCTCCCCCCCCCCACGCCCATCATTCCTCCAAACACATCCAATCAAAATTTTTAGATAGCCATTTCGTTCAGCGTAGTTGATTTAAAGATAGAAAATATGTTTTTGTGGAGGACACTCCCCCACAACCTTCAGGTCAACGGTTTTAAGTTATGCCCTATGGGCATATGAGGTTTTTATAGAAGGCGTTGTCGTAGAAACTTCAAAACAGGCTCTTTCAATTGGAAATTCAAAGCGCTAGTACCCTTTTTAATAGTCGAATGTGATTGGAGGGCAACTAGCCCCCTCCCCCACGCCCATCATTCCCCCAAACACATCCAATCAAAATTTTGAGATAGCCATTTTGTTCAGCGTAGTTGATTTCCAGATAGAAAATGTGTTTTTGAGGAGGACACTCCTCCATAGCCCTCAGGACAAGGGTTTTAAGTTATGCCCTGGGGGCATATAAGGTTTTTATAGAAGGCATTGTCATAAAAGCTTCAAAACAGGCTCATTCGATTGGAAATTCAAAGGGATAGTGCCGTTTTTAATAGTCAAAAATGATTGGATGGCAACTAGCCCCCCTCCCACAGCCATCATTCTCCGAAGCGCAACCAATTTAAATTTGGAGATAGCCATGTCGTTCAGTGTAGTTGATTTCCATATAGAAAATATGTTTTTGAGGAGGATACTCCCCCACAACCCTCAGGGCAACGGTTTTTGAGGCTCATTCGATTGGAAATTCAAAGGGCTAGTGCACTTTTTAATAGTCGAAAGTGATTGGAGGGTATCTAGCCCCCAACCCACGCCCATCATTCCCCCAAACACATCCAATCAAAATTTTGAGATAGCCATTTTTTTCAGCGTAGTTGATTTCCAGATAGAAAATATGTTTTTGAGGAGGACACTCCCCCACAACCCTCGGGGCAAGGGTTTTAAGTTATGCCCTGAGGGCATATAAGGTTTTTATAGAAGGCGTTGTCGTAGAAGCTTCAATAAAAGCTTATTCGACTGGAAATTCAAAGGGTTAGTGCCCTTTTTAATAGTCGAAAGTGATTGGAGGGCAACTAGCCCTCCCCCCCTACCCATAATTCCCCCAAACACATCCAATACCAATTTTATGATAGGCATTTTGCTCAGGATAGTTGATTGCCAGATAGAAAACATATTTTTAAGTAGGACACTCACCCACAACCCTCAGGGTAAGTATTATAAGTTATGCCCTTGGGGCATATAAGGTTTTTATTGAAATCTTTGTCGTACAAACTTGAAAAAGGGTTTATTCGATTTGAAATTCAAAGGACTAGTACCATTTTTAATAGTCAAATGTGGTTTGAGGGCAACTAACCCCCCTCTCTCGCCTACCTTTTTCCAAAACACATCCAATCAAAATTTTTATATAGCCATTTTATTCAACGTAGTTAAATGTTTTAGAAATTAGGTCTTTAAGGATGAAACCCCCCTCCCCCCACAACCCTCAGGGCAAGGATTGTAATTTTTATCCTGGGGGCACATAAGATTTCTATTTAAAGCGTTGTCGTAGAAACTGCAAAAGGGCTCATTCAATTGGAAACTGAAAGGGCTAGTGCCTTTTTTATAGTTGAAAGTGATTGGATAGCGACTAACGCCCCTCTCACGCCCACGATTTTCTCAAACACATCCAATTAAAATTTTGAGATATCCATTTTGTTCAACATGGTCGAAAGTTCATGAAATTAGGTTCATTTGGATGATAACCCCCTCAGAGCCCTCAGGACAGTGGTTGTGAGTTATGCCCTGGGGCATATAAGGTTCATACAGAAATTTGTTGTATATGATTTATAGAATAGATTTTAGTCTTCCTCAAATCCAATTTTTATATGTTTAAAAACTAAATGTTGACTTAAGATTAAATTAAAATGCACTGTGATAATGCCAATTTCCAACAAGGCATCTCAGAAGTATCCCAAGAACGACTGAGGGTCTTATATTCAAACGTTCGGAGCTACTTCTGCCCTTAAAGTTTAACCAAATTCAAATAGCGTAAGTGTATCCAAGCTATCAAAGAAAGTAAACAGATTTTTTTGCGAATATTATCAAGTCTTTCATTACAGGTCAACTAGAGGAGTTATGAAACTAAATTAAACAGTACTATTTGTGTCCAGATTTTTAAAAGGGTGTATGCTGTTAAAAATTGCTAAAAAAAATTTCTCCGGCATACAAATAGCAGGCCAAACTATAAAGTCTTACTATAAAACTATAAACTCTTAATCTAGTGGATAAAACTCTTGAAAGCTATAACAGACGCATATTTTCTGTTGAATCTTCATTGGCTACTTTAAGAGTCATCCATGATAGACCTTAAAAACTCTTTCCAGCCTATCCAGTCAAACCTGGTAAGATTAAATGACCGTTTTGAACAGCAGGCTTTGAGCAACCAAATTATTGTCTTTGGGGTGAAAGAGGAGACCTCCATTGAAAACACTGAAAGTCAATTCCTGTCACTATGTGCTGGGAAATTTCCTGGCATACCAAATTATTCAGTCTGATGTTGTATCGGCCAAAAGAATTGGCAAACCATCTGCAAAACCAAGACCCATAGTAGTTGAATTTTGCAACTTACGAGTTCGTCAACTGCTTCTCAGACAAAAGAAGGATTTGAAAGGATCAGGGATTCTATTTTCTGAGACGCTTACAAAACCACACTTACAACTTCTTTCATATGCCAAGTCAAAGCTTGGCTTACGTAATGTTTGGTCCAGTAAAGGTGATATCCTGTATAAAACCCAATCTGGAAGAGTGGTTAAGTTTAATAATCAGAATGAAATTGATTTATGTGCTGCAAATGCAGAAAAATTAAAGTGATGGATCTAGATTTATTTTCTTATAATATATTGCATGGTTTTTGTAGGTATTTACTTGCTGTTCTTTAAATATTTCTCTATTATTCTTTACTGTCCTCACATAATTTAGACTGGTACCATATTACACTTTGTGCCAATAGTTTGGATGATATGTCCCTTCCCACTAATATTTCTTTATGTTGGTTTCTGATTATGTCACCTTCTTGTAGTCTGATTTATATTATATTCTTGTCGTGTCATTATACTTGTAACCCCCATAATATCAACTGGTCACACATTATAGTTTGTGCTAATACTTATAATAATATCTACCTTCCCACTGATTTGTCTTTATGTTTGTTTATGATCCTTTCACCATCATGTAGCTTGGCTTCTATAATGTTTTTGTCATGTCAGCACATTTGCAGCTCATATAATTTTCACTGGTCCTATATTGAATTTTGGGCAATTATTATGGATCATATATGTTATCACACTGTTATTTATTTATATTTTTATGTTCGTTTGTGATCCTATCACCTTTATGCAGGCTGATTTCTTTCATATTTTTGTCATTTAAGCATGATTGCAGCTCATATACTCTTGACTGGTTCCACTTTATACTTGGGGCCAATATTTTGATGAATATGTGCCATGCCACTATTATTTCCTTATCTGGGTTGGTGATCCTATCGCCTTCCTGTAACCTGAGTTCTATCATATTTTTCTGATGTCAGCACACATGCAACTTGCATAATTTTGACTGGTCCCATATTATATTTTTGGTCAATATTTTGAATAATATATGTCATCTCATTGATATTTCTTTATCTTATTTTTTGATGCTATCACCCTTGTGTACCCTGAATTCTATTATATTTTTGTCATGTCAGTATATATGCAGCTCTCATAATTTCTTACTACCCATGTTATACTTTGGGCTAATATTTGGAATAATATGTGTCGTTCCATTGATATTCATTTATATTTGTCTGTGATCCTATCACCTTCAGGTAGGCTGACTACTATTATATTTTTTTTTCATGTCAGCATACTTACAGCTTACATAATTTTCTGATCCCACATTATAAATTGGGCCAATACTTTGACTCTACTTAGTCATTCTACTGATATCTCTTTATGTTTTTTGTGATCCTCTCACCTTCATGTGGCCTAATTTTTATTATTTTTTTGTCAGTCAAGCAAACCTGCAGCTTATGTAACAGCAACTGGTGTAACATTATACTTTGGTCCAGTACTTTGGATAATTTGTGCCATCCCACTTATATTCCTATGTGTATATTTATTATGTGTGATAATTATGGGTGATTTCTCTTTTCTTTTGAATTCTTCTATTCTTAATTCGGTTATATTTGATCAAACAATTAGGGCTGGTAAACAAGAGACTCACACGCTTGACCCTCTCCTTGAATCTATCGTTAATTCTAGCTGTAATTATCACACTACCATTGATTATTGTAATAAAATTATACCCTCACTGTCTTTAAATAGTAGCTTTAATGTATTTTGTTTGAATGTGCGTGGGATAAGAGAAAAGGGGAATAGTCTGAAATTGTATTTGTGGTCTGATAATTCTTGCCCTTTTGATGTAATATGTTTAACAGAAACATGGTTATCTGATGGTGAAAATATTACAGCCTATGATATGCATGGTTATGTTGCTGTCCATATCCCCAGAATGGTAACAAAGTGCTCAGGAGGTTTTTCTTTATTTATAAAGTCTGATATTGAGTTTAGAAGAAGGTCTGACCTTGAATCCTTGTTTACATCAGTAGTGTCAAATAGTAGAACAGTTTATTCTCTTGTTATTGATCTGAAAAGCCAGTTTGCATGTGACACTGTTTGTTTGTTTTATAAGCCCCCTCTTTTTCCAACACATTTGTTCTGCGATTTGCTTGATCAACTTTCTTGTGTGGGGTCTTTCTCTAAAAAACGTATTTGTGTTTTCGGAGATTTCAATTGTAATATGTTAAATATTGGATCAAGTGATGAATGTGACCATCTCTTTGATGTGCTTTGTTCTTCTGGTCTCCTTCCTTCAATTTTTTTCTTCGTCTTGTTGACCCTACTAGAAATTCTGCCACTTTAATAGACAATATTTTCATTTCTCATTCTTCTAATTTGAAGTTTACTTCTGGTCTTGTTTTCATTGATCTTTCTGATCACTTCCCTATTTATGTTTCACTTTTTGTGCCTCAAACTGAGATTGCTGTGGATGAGCAGGGTGAGTCTTCTCTTAGAACTTCCACAGATAAAGAAATTTCTAATTTAATACATAGTCTTCAGAGTAATGATTGGTCTAGTGTTCTTGAAGCTAATGATGTTGATTTTGCAACAAATTTATTTTTGTGTCGTATGGGAGCTCTGTTGGATAAGCATTTTCCTCTTAGAAAGAGGCCAAGGAATTCCATACCCAAATGTCCATGAATGTCTAGAGGTCTGATCAATGCTACACATATGAAGGCGTCTCTGTTCAAGACTGCATGTAAAAGTAAGACACAGGATGATCTTTTGAAGTATAAAATTTATAAAAATGTGCTTACTTCTTCAGTACGTGCAGCCAAAAAGCTATATTTTTCGTGTCGACTTCATGAGTGTAAGAGCAATTTGCAAAAGGTTTGGACTGTAGTTAATGAAGCTCTTTCCCGCAAGAGACTAAAACAGTCCCCCCCCCTTGTCATTACAGGAAAGCTGATGGATCTTTCTTGGACAAAAATTCTTCAGCAAGCGCCTTCAATTCGTATTTTACCTCACTTCCTTCAGTACCTAATCCACCCTACAGCAGAGTAAGTAGTTTTCCCTTAGCAGAAAAGTCATTTTTCCTTTTCCCATGCAGTGATACCAAAATTTCTAATATTATTTCTCAGCTCTCAAGTAGCCGTTCAGTTGATGGTTTTGGTTTGAGCTGTAATATTCTTAAAAAAATTGGTCAGTTTGCTTCTAACCCCATCTCACACATAACTAACCTCTCTCTTTCTTCTGGTGTTTTTCCTCATTTATTTAAGGTTGCTAATGTTGTACCTTTCTTTAAAAAGGTGATTCATCTCTAATTTCAAACTATAGACCTATTTCTTTCCTTCCTGTAATTTCTAAGGTTGTTGAAAAAGTAGTGTATTGTAGACTCTCTTCATTTGTATTTAGTACTGATACGACTTCAGGTAATTCTCTCATAACTAACCATCAGTATGGCTTTCGTCCCAGTTTTTCTACCTTGTATGCACTTTTTCAGATGCAACAGAGTTTGTGCGTGTTAACCTTGACAAGGGCTTGTGTGTTTTGGGTCTATTTCTTTACTTTTCAAAGGCAATTGATAAGGTCGTTCACTCTGTTCTTTTTTCTAAATTATATTCATTTTGAGTGCATGGATTACCACTTGACTTGTTTATGTCTTAACTCTCAGGAAGATATAAGTATTTTTCGGTTAATGGTACTTATTCCTCTTACTTGTCTATTGTGAAATGTGTCCCACAGGGCTCTGTGCTTGGACCACTTTTGTTTTTAATTTATATTAATGATCTTGTGGATGGTCTTCATCCACTTGTGCACCCTATTCTTTTTGCTGACGACAGTAACTTCTTCAATGCTGTAGTGGACCTGCCATCTGCCACTTCTCTAGCTCAAGGTCTTCTTGATAAAGTAAAAGATTGGTGCTTGTCGAATGGTATGACTCTCAACAGCCAAAAAAGTGCCATTGTACACTTTAGAACCCCTTATCGTATGAGAGACGCAAGGGAACCAACCATCCTGACTTATGGGAATGATATTATACCACAAGCTACTATAGTGAAATTTCTTGGTGAGTATCTTGACTATTTTCTTTCTTTTAAACTCCATTTAACTCAGACCTGTTCCCTTGTCCTCCGCCAGTCTTTAATGTTGTACCGAGTGAACTTATTTCTTCACCCAGATATTATGCTTTCTTTTTATTGTGCTTTTATTTTTTCTTTCCTTTCTTATTGCTGTTCTGTCTGGGGTAGTACTAATAAATCTCTTCTCTGCCCACTTCAAAGAGCCCAAAATAGGGCAGTGAAGGCCACTTTTCTTCTACCTCGTTTTTCCCTTCCTCTGATCTTTATAATGATACTGGAATAGCTCCGCTGGATCGTATTGTTGGTAAAATTTACCTTTATTTAGCACATTCTGCTTTTCTAGGTACACTTCCACCATCTCTGCAGAAGTTTTTCTTTCTGTCAGGCTCAGGTAGGTACTCTTCTTTTTTACGTAGCTCTTATCGCAGGTTCATTTTACCTAAGCGATCATCGACAGAAGGTCAGAGGTCTCCTCTTTATCAATCTTTTTCACTATGGACCACCATCCGTTCAGACGTCCCTCTATCTCTTTTTGCAAAGGCTGTTTCTCACTGGTTATTTCCAGTTTATTCTTTCCCCCCTTTTTTCTTCTTTTTTTGTATTTCAGCCACATTTACATGTCTTTTTTTTTCATTCAATATATTTCTGTTATTTTTTTTTTTTATATTTAATCCTAATTTCAAATCTCTTCCTCGTTTACATATTTTTTTTTCAGTTATTTGTGAAGTTTCTTGTTTATTATACTTTTTTCATAAATTTCTATTATCCATTTTTTTTTCTTCTTTTTTTTTTTATGTGCTTTATAATAGTGTCTTATTTGTTTTGTTGGCCCTTTACAAGCTGAGCTTCTTGGGCGTGTATAAATTTTAAGTTTGTAATTGTTTTTTTTTTTAGTATTAATAAATTGATTGATTGATTAAAACACGAAATGATTTAAAGTATTATTTTCTTTTTCCCTGAAAAGATTATGTCAATATAAAACGAACAGAAATTAATTAAAAAACCTTTTTCCACAAAATAAGTTTTTCAAAGGAAAGTAAAGAACTCAATTAAACAAAAAATGAGCAAAAATAAAATCAAATAATCTACCAAGCGTGAAACTACCACAAATCAGCATTGGTAAATAGATTAAACCCAAAATGAACAGAAATTACAGTAATTAACCGAGTCAAACTCAAAACGAGCAGAAATTAGCATAAGTTGGGCACAAAACCCTTACGCCTTCCCGAGGCCAGAATATAATTTGCACTTTACTGAAAAAAATACAAATGAACGTACATTATCAGTTTAATATACATATACAGATATTTAGCAATTAAAATGTTAACATTATTTGACTTATTAAAGTTATAAAAGTAAGAAAATTTATATTTTTTCAGTAAAGTGCAAATTTTGTTCTGGGTTTGGGAAGGCATAGGGGTTTTGCGCCCAACCTATGTTAATTTCTGCTCGTTTTGAGTTTGACTCGGTTAATTATTGTAATTTCTGTTCGTTTTGGGTTCCATTTATTTACAAATGCTGATTTGTGGTAGTTTCACGCTTGGTAGATTATTTGATTTTAGTTTTGCTCATTTTTTGTTTAATGGAGTTCTTTACTTTTCTTTGAAAAACTTATTTTGTGGAAAAAGTTTTTTTTAATTAATAATTAATAAGAACCGTAAGAAGTTTTTCGTTTTAAGGGGATGTGGTTGTCTACTGCTAGATTTTCAGGCTCTCTTGTCGGCAAATTTGCCTAAGGACAATGGACCTCTCCAGGATCAAGAATTTGGGGGTTGCAAAGTAACAAAATTTGACATTTGCTAATTATTGAGTGACAGCACGCTTCTTTTTACGAATGGATAACATCTCGACGAAAAAAAAAAGTACAAGAGAAGCAATTTTAACTGAACTGGTATTTTTATCAAATGAGTGAAATTTAATACGCAGGGATAATTTTTCGAGTGGTAATCGTCTAGGGAGGGAGGGAGGGAATCATTCGGGAAGGACATTATCCAGAAAAGTGTTAATGCAAAAGCAACGACGAAAAATCATTGAAAGTTGAATTCAAAGTGTTCTCTTTGGGTGGGGGAGCGGGGAATTATTTGGACACAATAAACACATAAATAACTTAGAGATTTTTATTGAAAGTCAAATTCAAAACAATGTTTTTTCTCTGGGTTTACCGATGACAATCGTTCTAAGATTTTTAATTATAGTTTTGAAAAAATATGATGTAGGGGGTTAGTTAGGGTATCAATTCACATATATATATAAATGTCAAATGGATGGTAAGTATTAAGGAAACCAGGGGCGTAGTTTGCTATGGCGAAGGGGTTAACAGCCCCTCCCAGACCTTGGTCTGCCTCCCCCCAGACATAAACTAAATTGTCAACGACTAAAATAAATTGTCATTGAAAATCTAATTTAAAAGTGTGTTTTCTTGTGCATTTATCCAGGACAGTCGTTCTATGAGATTAAATTATATTTGTAGAATATATGAGCAACTAGCTGAAACCTCTACATAAAGAAGTAACTAAAATAAAAGGGAACTCAGGTAATTTTGAATAAACAGCTGACATAGGTATTAGCCTATTTTCTTAAATAGGAAAATTTGAATGCAAAAGACAGATAAAAAACGTATATTTATATGCAATACATAGTAGTAACATTTGGAAGCCGACGAAGCATGCCGGTAGAAACATGAGGACAATATTTAAACAGCTTCTGTAATTATACCTTTGGAGATCTCCTCACAGCCCTTTGGGTAAGGACTGTAAATTAGGATGGAAACTTGAAATAGAGAGCTCGAACACAAGAAGTCATCAAACTCCCAACAAATAATTCTTTTTTCATTTACCATTTCGAGCCTTACCTCCAAGGCTAAGTTCCTAAACCTTTTGTCAAGAAGGCGAGGGGACGGATACAGGAGGGAAGGGGGCTCGTTTAAGAGACAAAATAACACTTCTTGTGTGAAGACCAGAAATGTATTCTGGGAAGGTATTGAGATACTATGAGATACAAGATACTATGTCCACCTTATTTTTTGAGGGGGGGGCTTAGAAGACTTCATACCTATCAAAATTCTGACAAATCAACAGTTTACGTTTAGTTACAGATTTTTCAATTGTGAATTTACAATATTATGAGCACCGACAAATAGGAGTTAGAGTTTTATCTAATCCGACAAAACTTCTTATTCAACACCCTTTTTTTGGCCCGTCGGGAACCCCGAACGACTATAAAATTACATGTGCCGGATGATCTTTGTCTCGTAATTCTTGAAGAGATATGGAATATCCACAAGCCATCGGGAACGCCTCAGCTCCTTGCAATCCAGATTTCTCCCTGATGTTATGATTCTCAGTCCAAAGAAACCACCACTCTCAGTAGATGCAGCATTTTTTGCTGGTTTCTCAATCCTTAGACTTGGTGACGCAGGCGCAATACGCAAATGGTTCGGTAAGGATGATCTTCCCTGGGAAATATATTTCTCCTTCAGACCCTTACGATGGACTTGACCACTACTCAAGTTGAGCCCTCTCCTGTTCCCTTTTCTGCCCATATGTTCCTTTACCGCTTCAACTATCTTAGGATTCAACTAAGTAACAAGTTAGTGATTCAACGGGTATAAATGATTGTAATAATCAAACAATAGTATCCATTCGAGTTCAATAAATCGAATCCAATTTATGCTCGTGGGTCGTAATTGAAAATATAATAGGGCTATACAAAGTGCACAATATCACAGTAACTTGTCTTTCACTTGCCGAAGTTTACTTAATAGAAGTAAAAAATGTAAAAGAAAAAATATATACAATACCCAATTATGACATAACTTTGACCTAATTGCTTTAATAAGACACTGAAATATAGTTACCTTTTCTCGGCTAATCTGTCAATCAAGGCAGGTGACAGCGCAGAAATTCCCAAAGCGGCAAGATCAGTCATATGATAATTCCTTTGAACGGATTTTTATTATTTTCGAGGAGGTAGACTTAAATTTTTTTGAGGACAGACCTTCCCTGTACTTAAATTATAGAATTCTGGTCCGATTAATAGAAAAAAAGCAGAATTCATACTTCCTGGTGATGTAAGTCTCATCAAAACTGGATATCTCTATATCAGGCTCAGATTGAATGAATTTAAATAGTTTTTCTAAGATATCTGGGAAATTCGGTGTCGGCTCAAACTAAAAACGTTTATAATGGACGAGATAGGGCAAATGTTTACCGTACCACATCCCCTTAATATTGATTAACTGAGTACGTTCCAGCCTTGGACTGGAAAGTTGAAATTGAACCTTAATTTCAAGAGTTTAACCCTTCGTCAGGGGCGAATCTCTAGCATTTTTATGGGGGGGGGCAAGAGGAGTCCATGTCTGAATGCTCAAAGGGCATGGGATGTATAATATTTTTTCTATCCACATTATTGGGGGGCGAAACAGATCCCCTTGCCACCCCCAAACGATGCCCCTGCCCTTCGTAGCCACAGAACCCTCACGGCTTCATTTTGTAAAATATTGATATCATTTCGACTTTTTTGTCACCTAGTAACAACAGAATAAAGGTCCTGTGCTTCCCTTGTCGATATAGAACTACTGAATTCAAACATTAAATGATGACATTTGTTTACAAAAATGAAGGTTTTTTGTTTTCAAGGATGGCAAAGAGTATTAGAGTCAATTAGTTGACCAAATGAAAGCTGACAATTGGTTAATTTGGTATTAAATAGCATCAAAACACTTAAGTTGAAACTACCACAAAAACATTTTTGTGACAGTAAGAAATAATGAAAGAATTATTCTCGAAGATGGCCCCTTTCAGGCAGACTAGAAAGTAGCTCAAATGTGGTTTTTTTTTAAGGTTTAGCCCTGGAATATATGAAGGTACACCCCTTTGATTTCGGCTGCAAGCATCTGTGATGATAGATAATTAAGTAAAATACCATAGATTCAAAAATTTAAAACTACAAAATAAAGCTCATAATCATAAATGTGTCATTGAACAAGTAGTAAAAATGCATATATTTTATTTTTTGTTCTTCAATTAGTTTTTTTAATTTTATCCAAAATCAAATAACAAAAAATGGTTGCTCTCCAAAGATTATTTGCGACGATTTCTGTGTAGATACGTTCTTAGACTACACAGGCTATACGGCGGTAAAGCCGCCGGGCTCCCGGTACTATATAGGGTATATATATATATATATATATATATATATATATATATATATATATATATATATATATATATATATATATATATATATATATATATATATATATATATATATATATATATATATATATAAGAAACCTAATTTTTTAAACAAAGCCACAAAAAATACCTAAAGAATAACTCTACACCATACACTGTCACGACTTCTTGCTCAATATACATAGACAATCGAAAAACTGCCAGAACTTTCAAAGTTGTGGATTGTTTATTAATTGAACATTTGTTCAATTTATTTGTGTCTATTCTCTAAATTATGAGAATTAAAATTTCACTTTTTTTGCTAAATTACATTTGCACTGTCATCATACAAACAACTCACTAAACAGTGCTGTCAAACCACCAAACAAGCATGCTGAATTTCCCTTAGTTTACCATCTCTAGCTGAACTAACAACTAACTTCAGTATCACTATGTGACTCTCAATTTCCTAAAATGGCATAAGTGACCCAAAAAAGAAAAAAAAGAGAGGTGACGTGATTGACAGCAAAATCTTCAGTCGGACCTTCACCACAAAAGTCAAACAAGACAAAACTTTACTACTCAAAAATAAACAAGATAACAAAATTTAAATTAATATATAAACAGTGGAATTAAGATAATCATACAATTAATGAATAATGTACTAGTACATGAAATAAGAAGCTACACTACAATCATACTGTAGTATTTGATTGGACAGACTCGCTTGGCGCCGAGTCTAAAACTGGAATTTCGACAATTGGAGAAACACATAGGGAAGCTTGAATTTGATCCGCTGTGCAAAACTCTGAAACAAAAACTTCAGCAAGATTTCTGATCTGTGGAAGGGGCGATTCTCTGAATTTCATCATCATGGATATGAACCGAGCATCGAAGAAATCTGAAAAAGGTTATCACTTAGCATAAACAATTACTTTCTGGGCGATCTTTTCCTGATATTTTAAATATAAGCTGTTGAGCTAGGTCAACGAAAAATTCAGATATTATATTTGAGCTGGTTCCTGAAGTTTTCTTTACCTTGCTTTACCACATTTTTTAAAATATTAACAAAAGCTTGTTCAGAAAGTGCCTGTTTACCCTTTATTAAGAGCAAATCTCGTTCACGAACGTGCGGAAAGCAGGAGAGAGCATTCCTTTCAAAGGGTTATATCAATACCTTTGTGCTGGTTATTTTTGAGATGTTTGTGACTTTGAATTGCTGAACGGCAGAGAGCAAAATTACACGATGCAGATACAACATTTGGTTTAAATTTTCTTTGAGAGTAGTAACTGGAGCCTTAAAATAAAATTTATCAATTCAAGAAATTTCATGACAATTTGTCTATAGACAATTTGTACAATTTGTCTATATTTCATAGACAAATTTTTCGTACAAATTTCCTTTTTTTCAAGAAAATTATTGCAAAGTGCTAAACACGATCTCCAGGACGGGGAAGGGGTGATTAAGAGGTAGTATCCTTCATTATATTAGCCTTTGAGAAGTCAATCTGGCCCAAGTTTAGTTTTTCGTGTTTTTTCCTAAGTTTATTAAGGTTAAGTGTTTGTGTTTTTTTTGGTTTTGCTTGAAAACACTTGATTGACTCTTAGTTATGCAAACTTGCGACAACGATCCCTAAATAGTAGTGTTAGTACAAATATAACAAAATTGTTTTTTTTTTTTTTTTTCAAAAAGCGCTAAATAATAGTTTTAACTGACCAATTTCAACCATTCAGATCTAAACATGTTTTTCTTAATTCAGTTCTGAAAGTTTTATATAATTCATTTGTTCATCCTTACATTTTATACACTAAAAAACAATTTTCTTCAACTGAAAGTAAGGAGCAACATTGAAACTATAAATGAACGGAAATTATGACGTGCATGAGATGGTGGCTTCCTCCTCAATAGCTCGCTCTTTACGCTAAAGTATTTTAGAACTTTAAAAAAGTCTTTTATTCTAGTTAAACGGCCTTTGTATTACAGGAGTCGTTCTTAAAGAATCGGGACAAACAGTCAGACTTTAGCGTAAAGAGTGAGGTGTTGAGGAGGGGGCAACCCCCGAGAGTAGGGAATGTTTTCTGATAGTTTTAAGTTTCAATGTTGCTCCTTCCTTTCAGTTGAAAAAAACTTTTTTTTAAATTCAATTTGTGACCGTTTTTCAAATAGTACCAAGAAATCCAGCTTCACTCCATGGAAAATTACCTCTCCCCGCAGAAAATTCCTCCATATAGAATACCCCTCCACAGTTGTGTGGGGGGTATTGTCTGGGGATGATTCCGCCTAAAAAATTCTCCTTGGCATACTTTCATTTGAAAAAGACGTTAATTTCTGATCAATTCTTAAATCATGTCGGATATACCCACTCCATGGAAATATTTTCGGAAATCCCTCCCGCCCTCGGTGAAATTTGCTCCTGAGGAAAACACCCCCCCCCCTCTGTGGAAAACCCTTCCATACAATACCAACAACTCTGAAAATTTCTCACAGAACAACTCCACATGTTAAATTTAGCCGGCAAAGACAAAGTAAGACAAATAAAAAGAATTTCGTAGAGGAATTTTGGCAAATTCCCCCTGTGAAAAATTGTCCCTGGAAAGATCACCCCCAGTAATCTTCCCTCCCAAAAAAAATGTGTCACTGTAGTAAATCCCCCAAGCAGAAAATCCCCCTTGCCCCCAAAAAAGATGTCAGTATACTCCCCAATAATAAATACTAAACGTAAACAATGGTAATATTCGTAACTTACAGCCCTTTCCCCAGGGGCTGTGGGGGGCCATGTTATTCCCAAAGGCATAGTTATTGAGCCTTTCAGCTGCCCTGAACAAACTGGTTATCTTGAAATTTGGATCGGATGAATTTGGGGAAAAGGGGCGTGGGAGGGATCCTAGCTGCCCTACGATATTTTTAGTTACTTAAAAAGGACATTTCCGATCAAACGAGTCCTCTCCCGATCTTATAGGATCCCTGGTTCGATATGATTGCCCCTGGGAAAAACAATCAAACAAATAAACACGCAACAGTGATCTTTCTTCTGGCAAAGATGCAGAAGTCCAACAATTTAAAAATTCCACATTTTTGTATATATGAGCCTGAAACCTCTACAATCCGATTCTCTGACATGCTGAATCTGATGGTTTGTTTTTCATTAAGATCAATTGGCGTTTTAGGGGCGTTTCCCTCTTTTTCAAAAGCCGGGTCTCGTAACTTTTGATGGGTAATATTAAACTTAATGAACTTCACTGAATTCCGTCTTTTTGATGAATCTATTGTTATCAAAACTTAAGATAGATACTGATGTATCTATTGTTTTTCATTAAGATCAATTGGCGTTTTAGGGCTGTTTTCCTCTTTTTCAAAAGCCCAGGTTCGTAACTTTTGATGGGTAACATTAAACTTAATGAACCCTATTGAATTCAGTCTTTTTGATGTATCTATTGTTATCAAAACTCTGTTTTTTAGACATTTGAGCCGCGTCGCTATTTGCTTACAGTTCGTTGCCATGAACTGTTTGATATGGTTTCTCTTTTTAGGCTAGTAATTTTGTTTTAAATTTTAAGCAGATACAGATAGTGCAGAATAAAGCGTTAAGCTTACTCGGTGATTTTGAAATAAGTGGATGTACAATGGATTGTTATCGACATTTTAATAATTTAAATGTTGGGCAGTTGAGAGATTATGAAACCCGTATTTTCAGGCCTCGGGGTTTGAATAAGCTAGCACCTAATAATTTTTGTGACATTTATATGGATTGTTATCGACATTTTAATAATTTAAATGTTGGGCAGTTGAGAGATTATAAAACCAGTATTTTTATGCCTCGATGTTTGAATAAGCTAGCACCTAATTATTTTTGTGATGTTTACATGGATTGTTATCGATATTTTAATAATTTAAATGTTGGACAGTTGAGATTATAATAAAGGTATTTTTATGCCTTGGTGTTTGAAAAAGCTGGCACCTAATTATTTTTGTGACGTTTACATGGATTGTTATCGACATTTTATTAATATAAATGTTGAGCAGTTGAGAGATTATAAAACCTTTATTTTTATGCCTCGGTGTTTGAATAAGCTAGCACCTAATTATTTTTGTGACGTTTACATGGATTGTTATCGATATTTTAATAATTTAAATGTTGGACAGTAGAGATTATAATAAAGGTATTTTTATGCCTTGGTGTTTGAAAAAGCTGGCACCTAATTATTTTTGTGACGTTTACATAGATTGTTATCGACATTTTAATAATCTAAATGTTGAGCAGTTGAGAGATTATAAAACCTGTATTTTTATGCCTCGGTGTTTGAATAAGCTAGCACCTAATTATTTTTGTGACGTTTACATGGATTGTTATCGATATTTTAATAATTTAAATGTTGGACAGTAGAGATTATAATAAAGGTATTTTTATGCCTTGGTGTTTGAAAAAGCTGGCACCTGATTATTTTTGTGACGTTTACATGGATTGTTATCAACATTTTAATAATCTAAATGTTCAGCAGTTGAGAGATTATAAAACCTGTATTTTTATGCCTCGGTGTTTGAATAAGCTAGCACCTAATTATTTTTGTGACGTTTACATGGATTGTTATCGATATTTTAATAATTTAAATGTTGGACAGTAGAGATTATAATAAAGGTATTTTTATGCCTTGGTGTTTGAAAAAGCTGGCACCTGATTATTTTTGTGACGTTTACATGGATTGTTATCAACATTTTAATAATCTAAATGTTCAGCAGTTGAGAGATTATAAAACCTGTATTTTTATGCCTCGGTGTTTGAATAAGCTAGCACCTAATTATTTTTGTGACGTTTACATGGATTGTTATCGATATTTTAATAATTTAAATGTTGGACAGTAGAGATTATAATAAAGGTATTTTTATGCCTTGGTGTTTGAAAAAGCTGGCACCTGATTATTTTTGTGACGTTTACATGGATTGTTATCAACATTTTAATAATATAAATGTTCAGCAGTTGAGAGATTATAAAACCTGTATTTTTATGCCTCGGTGTTTGAATAAGCTAGCACCTAATTATTTTTGTGACGTTTACATGGATTGTTATCGATATTTTAATAATTTAAATGTTGGACAGTAGAGATTATAATAAAGGTATTTTTATGCCTCGGTATTTGAATAAGCTAGCACCTAATTATTTTTGTGACGTTTACATGAATTGTTATCGATATTTTAATAATTTAAATGTTGGAAAGTTGAGATTATAATAAAGGTATTTTATACATGGATTGTTAACGGCATTTTAATAATCTAAATGTTGGGCAGTTGAGAGATTATAAAACCTGTATTTTTATGCCTCGGTGTTTGAATAAGCTACCCAGCACCTAATTATTTTTGTGACGTTTACATAGATTTTTATCGATATTTTAATAATCTAAATGTTGGGCAGTAATTATTTTTGTGACGTTTACATGGATTGTTATCGACATTTTAATAATCTAAACAATGGGCAGTTGAGAGATTATAAAACCGGGATTTTCATTTCTCGGTGTTTTAATAAGCTAACACCTAATTATTTTTGTGATGTTTACATGGATTGTTATCGACATTTTAATAATCTAAATGTTGGGCAGTTGAGAGATTATAAAACCGGTATTTTTGTGCCTCGGTGTTTGAATAAGCTAGCACCTAATAATTTTGTGACGTTTACATGGATTGTTATTGACATTTTAAATATTCAAATGTTGGACAGTTGAGAGATTATAAAACCGGTATTTTCATGCCCCGGCGTTTGAATAAGATAGTACCTAATTATTTTTATGACGTTTACATGGACTGTTAGCGACATTTTAATAATTTAAATGTTGGGCAGTTGAGTGATTATAAAACCGGTATTTTCATGCCTCGGAGTTTGAATAAAATAGCACCTAAATAGTTTTGTGATGTTTACATGGATTGTATTTGACATTTTAGTAATTTAAATGTTTGGCAGTTGAGAGATTAAAAAACCTGCATTTTTATGCCTCTGTGTTTGAACAAGCAAGCACCTAATAATTTTTATGACGTTTACATGGATTGTTATTGATATTTCAATAATTTAAATGTTGGGCAGTTGAGAGATTATAAAACCGGTATTTTCATACCTCGGTGTTTGAATAAGCTAGCATCTAATTATTTTAGTGACGTTTACATGGATTGTTATCGACATTTTAATAATTTAAATGTTGGGCAGTTGAGAGATTATAAAACCGGTATTTTCAAGTCTCGGTGTTTCAATAAGCTAACATCTAATCATTTTTGTGACGACCAACGAATTCTACGTACCATTCTTACAGAAGAAGAATTCTGCTGACCTAGTACACGAGAGACGAAATACTGCCAGGTCTAGTTTTGCACTTAGATATGTGGGTTTTTCGGTTGGAATAGAAAGTCCTGAAAGCACTAGGATGATCGAGGTTCCGATGAGGTTTGTTTTTTATTCTTCTATAAAAAATAAATATCATTATATTTTATATATTGTGCTATGTTTTTTATTAAGAATTGCATTTGTTCTTCTTTTTTGTTCTTTTTTTTAATATAAACAAATTTGTATTGATTTTGACGTGGCACGTCGTTCGTTTTTTTTTGTGAATATTGGTATTTAATAATAAATAAATTTCTCTCTCTCTCTCTTCTCTATCAGGAACCTTTTCTCTACTTTTTCCTACAATTTCCTTTTCCCTATTTTTTTTCTCTCTTTAAATTTTGTTCTAAGCCTTCATGCTGCTTATAAAAATAGGACATTGGAAAAAAGGACAACTTAGTGCAAACCAACGGTAATAACCTTTTTATCTCCACTCCCAGTTATAACTATGCCCACGGGTATAGCAAATGAGTCTTTCTAGCCTGTTTTACTATGGCAATCATTTGCTTCATACCAAAGTCACGCTAATAGTTCTATAATTACCTTTACCACATTTCTTATAAAAAGGTTAATAAAACATTTTTTGTTAATTAAGGTTTCTGTAACTCCAAAAAGTGGAAACTTCTGGAAAGATTCTTTCAAAAGACTCCATTTTGTAATTTAGCAAAACAAAAATGAATACCCACAGACTACATTAAATAACTATATACATAAACACATGAAAAATATCGTAAATACGAAATTGCTATTCAACAAAAATTAAGAAAAGGAAGCTGAGAAAGGGAGAGATAAAAAAGTAGTTGCTCTTTAACCTGGATCTTTCTTTTAGCAAGAGCATAGAGATGAAGACAGAACAACAAATAAAATAGAAGTGATGCTTACAATGGGGATAATTCACATCGAAAAGGAATATAAAGGCACATAAAGAGTTGATTGTTATTCCAATTCTGGGTGTAGATAAATTCGAGAAAATGGCTTCCATTGCTCCATTTTCTAAGAAGAACGTCTTGAAGGGTGGATCTAAAATCAAACAATCATTATCTTTCCGAAACTACCTCTTAATAGAGATAAAATTCTCTCAGGGATGTAAGAACTATCACATAATAAAAAGCAGCACTAGAACTGCTGCTGGCGGGTTATAGTAACCCTGGGACAGAGGAGCCAATTGGGAGAAGGAATTGGTCCCCCTCAGATATTGACAAATACCTTTTACAGTTTGTTTCTTGGAAAAAATCGAAAAAAATCCAAAGAGTATCTCCCTTATATTTTGGAAAATCCCTTATTTTTGTTCCTTCATTTGAAGAACTGCAAAAAATACTCCACCCCCACTAGATATTTGAGTCTTGGCGCCCCTGCGAGCGGGGGGAAGGGTACGAATAGAATGATCTAAAGAAAAGACGTTCTACCTTTTAGCAAAACAAAGCTTACACATTTCAAAGCTTACACTTCCTACTTCTTTTTAAATCTCATTGTAATTTTTCTTAGTTTCAAGAGGGTTCTATTATTTTCAATGACAGTCTTTCTGGACTATGGACAAGACAGTTCATATAAAAATGAAACACATTTTCGAAAATATGTCAAATAACAGAGATCCAACAATTTTATCAGTCGACCCAGACTATAAAAAACTATTTTAAAAACAAGATAACACCCTATTCAATGGGCTGTTCTAAAGGAAACACTGTAATAACAAAAGAGCAGTACCTGGATTTCTAGGAAGTTTTTGGGACTAGTTGACCCAATGCTAAAAAAAAAGATTTCACTGAAAACAGGCAAGAAAACCCTTCTTTTTTTTAACAGCGTAAAAATTATACTCGTATGTACCAGGGTCAAAGCTCCAATTTAGAAATACTGTTGTCTGCTGATCGGCTTGAAAGAATCAGTAGAATCCTACTTTCCATCCGCCCCAAATTCTAAAGTAAAATTATTACTAAAAAACTGCAGCACAAAGGTACGGTTCATCGAGTGTTTCGACTTAATATTCAAATTTTACCTAAAATTTAAACTGTAATGCCATATTTTATCTCTCGAGCAGAAAGCCAGAAAAAAAAACTGAAAAATATTTCTGCTATTAACACGTCTTGAGACTATATGAATTAAAAACGAACTGTAGTAAGCTGACAAATTGAGTGAAAAATTGATTTTAGTAAAAATAAAATATTAAGACGCAAAATACAAAATGCAAAGTTTTTAATTGCCACTTTTTACTAAGATAAAAGTTTGGAAATAAACCGTAAAAGAACCAAATATTCTGGGTTCCAGGATATGTGTAGGCTATTAAACAAAATTGTGAAATAACCACTTCCTTGTTTATGTACGTTTGTGGCCCGGAAAGACGTGGTTGGCATAAGGTATAAAAGACACATTTTATGGTATCTAGTAGCTTTTTATCTTATATTGCTTGGGTGACCTCTAGTCCTTTTTACTTAGGAGTACTTAGGAATATCGGAAGTATCTTAATGTCTTATAGTTTACAATAATATTATTGCATTTGTTTTATGCTGTGGGACGAATAGTCCCAGTAGCTTATATATAGCCAGACCCTTATATCGTTGTTGTGAGTCAAATAAAAATAACCTTATTTATATTCAGCCTCTCTTTAACGGTATTTTAGCTTCTCATCCATACCCAGTAGGTACGTCTTGTGTAATTAGTCAGGCCAACACTAAGGAAAGGCTACCCCAGTTTTAATCACGTTAGGACCTTACTCCATACTCCATCCAAGGACGAGCTTAACACCCACTTTACTAAAACCAAAATTAATTTACTACATCTGGTGGCAACCGCTAAAACTGGGTCGAAAAGACTAAATAAGGTTGTAAATTAAAAACAAAATGACCTTGCCAGAAACCAAAATGCCTACCCTAACAACAGCACTAGAAATTGCAAAAATTAACCAGAATACGCGGGAGTTCCCAGTGTCAATGAATTCATCAAAAATTGAGAATTTTCGATAAGCAGACCAATATGGAAAACCTCCATTTTTTCTATTTTTTCAATTTTATTTACAATTTCCTTTTCGACGATATTCAAGATAAAATTAACCCAAATCAGTTTGGCTTTATGCCGAATCACAGCACCACGCATTGCTTAAATTATATACTTGACACTGGTTTCAAACATCTTGACTTAAATAGTTCCTACGTTGAGGCTGTTTTGCTGATATTAGCAAAGCCTTCAGAAACTTGGATCATCAGACAGTTACTGATAATTCAAGGACTTTAGTTGCCAGAGATTTTGATTTAGGTATGGCAGCCAAATTAATTTACTACATCTGGTGGCAGCCGGTAAAACTGGGTTGAAAATGCAAATCAACATTAATTCAAAGGGGAGAGTATTTGCATGCATCTTTTACTCCTTAAAATTCTGACTCAGAGTTGACGATCAAAAGTGATTACAAGGCCAATTTATACGTCGAAGGGGTATTTTCAGTAGGGAGGAGGGGGGACGGTTTACCAGTATTGATATGACTACTAAAATGTGTATCCTTGTTATAGGAGGGTGAAAAACAAACCGGCTAATGTTCGCAAAGACCCTTTTAGCTTTCCTACAAGAGAAGCTTACGTCGGCATAAGAATATCCTGACTTTAGGCCTACCCTAACAACATCACTAAGAATTGCAAAAATTAACCAGAATACGCGTGAGTTTCCAATGTCAATGAATTGATCAAAAATTGAGAATTCTCGATAGACGGGAATTTTTAATGACCTAAAAGCTGAACTAGGAAAGGTAGTTTTAGCAATAGTTTGTTAGCGTTTTAAATTTGCTGATGATTTAACTGTCTTATCACTGCAACTGAGCCCTCTGACTACTGAACAGTCTGACTTGACGGGAATTTTTAATGAACTAAAAGCTGAACTAGGACATGTAGTTTTATCAATAGTTTGTTAGCGTTTTAAATTTGCTGATGATTTAACTGTCTTATCACTGCAACTGAGCCCCCTGACTACTGAACAGTCTGACTTGACGGGAATTTTTAATGACCTAAAAGCTGAACTAAGGCTTACTTTCTTTTCAAATTGTTTTTAATCGTATTTTAGCAATAGTTTGTTAGCGTTTTAAATTTGCTGATGATTTAACTGTCTTATCACTGCAACTGAGCCCTCTGACTACTGAACAGTCTGACTTGACAGGAATTTTTAATGACCTAAAAGCTGAACTAGGAAAGGTAGTTTTAGCAATAGTTTGTTAGCGTTTTAAATTTGCTGATGATTTAACTGTCTTATCACTGCAACTGAGCCCTCTGACTACTGAACAGTCTGACTTGACGGGAATTTTTAATGACCTAAAAGCTGAACTAAGGCTTACTTTCTTTTCTAATTGTTTTTAATCGTATTTTAGCAATAGTTTGTTAGCGTTTTAAATTTGCTGATGATTTAACTGTCTTATCACTGCAACTGAGCCCTCTGACTACTGAACAGTCTGACTTGATGGGAATTTTTAATGACCTAAAAGCTGAACTAAGGCTTACTTTATTTTCAAATTGTTTTTAATCGTATTTTAGCAATAGTTTGTTAGCGTTTTAAATTTGCTGATGATTTAACTGTCTTATCACTGCAACTGAGCCCTCTGACTACTGAACAGTCTGACTTGACGGGAATTTTTAATGACCTAAAAGCTGAACTAAGGCTTACTTTTTTTTCTAATTGTTTTTAATCGTATTTTAGCAATAGTTTGTTAGCGTTTTAAATTTGCTGATGATTTAACTGTCTTATCACTGCAACTGAGCCCTCTGACTACTGAACAGTCTGACTTGACGGGAATTTTTAATGACCTAAAAGCTGAACTAGGAAAGGTAGAACTGTCTTATCACTGCAACTGAGCCCCCTGACTACTGAACAGTCTGACTTGACGGGAATTTTTAATGACCTAAAAGCTGAACTAAGGCTTACTTTCTTTTCTAATTGATTTTAATCGTATTTTATCAATAGTTTGTTAGAGTTTTAAATTTGCTGTTCATTTATCTGTCTTATCACTGCAACTGAGCCCTCTGACTACTGAACAGTCTGACTTGATGGGAATTTTTAATGACATAAAAGCTGAACTAAGGATTACTTTCTTTTCAAATTGATTTTAATAGTATTTTAGCACTAGTTTGTTAGCGGTTTAAATTTGCTGATGATTTAACTGTCTTATCACTGCAACTGAGCCCTCTGACTACTGAACAGTCTGACTTGACGGGAATTTTTAATGACCTAAAAGCTGAACTAGGAAAGGTAGAACTGTCTTATCACTGCAACTGAGCCCTCTGACTACTGAACAGTCTGACTTGACGGGAATTTTTAATGACCTAAAAGCTGAACTAAGGCTTACTTTCTTTTCTAATTGTTTTTAATCGTATCGTATTTTAGCAATAGTTTGTTAGCGTTTTAAATTTGCTGATGATTTAACTGTCTTATCACTGCAACTGAGCCCTCTGACTACTGAACAGTCTGACTTGACGGGAATTTTTAATGACCTAAAAGCTGAACTAAGGCTTACTTTTTTTTCTAATTGTTTTTAATCGTATCGTATTTTAGCAATAGTTTGTTAGCGTTTTAAATTTGCTGATGATTTAACTGTCTTATCACTGCAACTGAGCCCTCTGACTACTGAACAGTCTGACTTGACGGGAATTTTTAATGACTTAAAAGCTGAACTAGGAAAGGTAGTTTTAGCAATAGTTTGTTAGCGTTTTAAATTTGCTGATGATTTAACTGTCTTATCACTGCAACTGAGCCCTCTGACTACTGAACAGTCTGACTTGAGGGGAATTTTTAATGACCTAAAAGCTGAACTAAGGCTTACTTTTTTTTCAAATTGATTTTAATCGTATTTTAGCAATAGTTTGTTAGCGTTTTAAATTTGCTGATGATTTAACTGTCTTATCACTGCAACTGAGCCCTCTGACTACTGAACAGTCTGACTTGACGGGAATTTTTAATGACCTAAAAGCTGAACTAGGAAAGGTAGTTTTAGCAATAGTTTGTTAGCGTTTTAAATTTGCTGATGATTTAACTGTCTTATCACTGCAACTGAGCCCTCTGACTACTGAACAGTCTGACTTGACGGGAATTTTTAATGACCTAAAAGCTGAACTAAGGCTTACTTTCTTTTCTAATTGTTTTTAATCGTATTTTAGCAATAGTTTGTTAGCGTTTTAAATTTGCTGATCATTTAACTGTCTTACCACTGCAACTGAGCCCTCTGACTACTGAACAGTCTGACTTGACGGGAATTTTTAATGACCTAAAAGCTGAACTAAGGCTTACTTCCTTTTCTAATTGTTTTTAATCGTATTTTAGCAATAGTTTGTTAGCGTTTTAAATTTGCTGATGATTTAACTGTCTTATCACTGCAACTGAGCCCTCTGACTACTGAACAGTCTGACTTGACGGGAATTTTTAATGACCTAAAAGCTGAACTAAGGCTTACTTTTTTTTCTAATTGTTTTTAATCGTATTTTAGCAATATTTTGTTAGCGTTTTGAATTTGCTGATGATTTAACTGTCTTACCACTGCAACTGAGCCCTCTGACTACTGAACAGTCTGACTTGACGGGACTTTTTAATGACCTAAAAGCTGAACTAGGAAAGGTAGAACTGTCTTATCACTGCAACTGAGCCCTCTGACTACTGAACAGTCTGACTTGACGGGAATTTTTAATGACCTAAAAGCTGAACTAAGGCTTACTTTCTTTTCTAATTGTTTTTAATCGTAGTTTAGCAATAGTTTGTTAGCGTTTTAAATTTGCTGATGATTTAACTGTCTTATCACTGCAACTGAGCCCTCTGACTACTGAACAGTCTGACTTGACGGGAATTTTTAATGACCTAAAAGCTGAACTAAGTCTTAAATTCTTTTCTAATTGTTTTTAATCTTATTTTAGCAACAGTTTGTGAGCGTTATAAATTTGCTGATGATTTAACTGTCTTATCACTGCAACTAAGCCCTCCGACTACTGAACAGTCTGACTTGACGAGAATTTTTAATGAATTAAAAGCTGAACTAGGAAAGGTAGTTTTAGCAATAGTTTGTTAGCGTTTTAAATTTGCTGATGATTTAACTGTCTTATCACTGCAACTGAGCCCCCTGACTACTGAACAGTCTGACTTGACGGGAATTTTTAATGACCTAAAAGCTGAACTAAGGCTTAATTTTTTTTCTAATTGTTTTTAATCGTATTTTAGCAATAGTTTGTTAGCGTTTTAAATTTGCTGATGATTTAACTGTCTTATCACTGCAACTGAGCCCTCTGACTACTGAACAGTCTGACTTGACGGGAATTTTTAATGACCTAAAAGCTGAACTAGGAAAGGTAGAACTGTCTTATCACTACAACTGAGCCCTCTGACTACTGAACAGTCTGACTTGACGGGAATTTTTAATGACCTAAAAGCTGAACTAAGGCTTACTTTCTTTTCTAATTGTTTTTAATCGTATTTTAGCAATATTTTGTTAGCGTTTTGAATTTGCTGATGTTTTAACTGTCTTATCACTGCAACTGAGCCCTCTGACTACTGAACAGTCTGACTTGATGGGAATTTTTAATGACCTAAAAGCTGAACTAAGGCTTACTTTCTTTTCAAATTGTTTTTAATCGTATTTTAGCAATAGTTTGTTAGCATTTTAAATTTGCTGATGATTTAACTGTCTTATCACTGCAACTGAGCCCTCTGACTACTGAACAGTCTGACTTGACGGGAATTTTTAATGACCTAAAAGCTGAACTAGGAAAGGTAGTTTTAGCAATAGTTTGTTAGCGTTTTAAATTTGCTGATGATTTAACTGTCTTATCACTGCAACTGAGCCCTCTGACTACTGAACAGTCTGACTTGACGGGAATTTTTAATGACCTAAAAGCTGAACTAGGAAAGGTAGAACTGTCTTATCACTGCAACTGAGCCCTCTGACTACTGAACAGTCTGACTTGACGGGAATTTTTAATGACCTAAAAGCTGAACTAAGGCTTACTTTCTTTTCTAATTGTTTTTAATCGTATTTTAGCAATAGTTTGTTAGCATTTTAAATTTGCTGATGATTTAACTGTCTTATCACTGCAACTGAGCCCTCTGACTACTGAACAGTCTGACTTGACGGGAATTTTTAATGACCTAAAAGCTGAACTAGGAAAGGTAGTTTTAGCAATAGTTTGTTAGCGCTTTAAATTTGCTGATGATTTAACTGTCTTATCACTGCAACTGAGCCCTCTGACTACTGAACAGTCTGACTTGACGGGAATTTTTAATGACCTAAAAGCTGAACTAAGGCTTACTTTCTTTTCTAATTGATTTTAATCGTATTTTAGCAATAGTTTGTTAGCGTTTTAAATTTGCTGATGATTTAACTGTCTTATCACTGCAACTGAGCCCTCTGACTACTGAACAGTCTGACTTGACGGGAATTTTTAATGACCTAAAAGCTGAACTAGGAAAGTAATGATGGAAAATAATGCCGAATGAATCTAGGAAAATAATGCCGAATGAATCTACCTGCTTTGGGCATGACAATGGTGGCAAAGGACGACTCGGCAACAGTTATAAGAGCACAATGACCTTGAAATCGAGACACTTTGTAAGAATGAAGTTGCACTTGCAGGCTCACGAGGATTTACATAAATACAAATAGGATATGAACTACAACAAAAATACCCCCCAAAAAAATTCTTTTGTAACCCCGCGTCCCCGCAGTTTAGCGAACCAATAGTAATATAACATTGGGAATAGGGCTATTAATGGCGAACCTCACCTTTTCCCCTTTTCCTAGGCTAGTCCAAAACGCTAAAATTATAAAAAAAAATTCAGTTGCTATGTGAGAAAAATCGCTTATAGCCTTAACTGTTCAACCGTTAGCTGAATTCATAATTAGGCCAAGCGTAAGTTTTGTCTATCGGAAATTGGTCCCCCTCAGATATTGACAAATACCTTTTAGAGTATGTTTCTTGGAAAAATCGAAAAAATCCAAAGTGAACCTCCCTTATATTTTGGAAAATCCCTTATTTTTGTTCCTTCATTTGAAGAACGGCAAAAAATACTCCCTCCACTAAATATTTAAGTCTTGGCGCCCCTGCGAGGGGAAGAGGGGTACGAATAGAATGATCTAAAGAAAAACCGTTCAACCTCTTAGCAAAACAAAGCTTACACTTTTCGAAGCTTACACTTACTACTTCTTTCTAAACGTCTTCATAATTTTTCTTAGTTTCAAAAGGATTCTATTATTTCCAATGACAATCTTTCTGCACTATGGGCAACAGGAGCGTCGTTTGGGAGGGGCAAGGGCGGGGGGGGGGGCAGTTGCCCCTCCAATAATGTGAAGAAAAAATTATTATATAGCCCATGCTCCTTGAATATTAGTATATGGACCCCTGTTGCCCCCTCCCCCAATGAAAATGCTGTAGATTCGCCCCTGATGGGCAACAGTTCATTTAAAAAATGAAACACATTTTCGAAAATATATCAAATAACAGAGATCCAACAATTTTATCAGTCGACTCAGACTATAAAAAACTATTTTAAAAACAAGATAACACCCTATTCTATGGGTTGTTCTGAAGGAAACACTGTAATAACAAAAGAGCAGTATCTGGATATCTAGGAAGCTTTTGGGACTAGTTGACCCAATGCTAAAAAAAAAAGATTTCACTGAAAACAGGCAAGAAAACCCTTTTTTTTTTAAAGCGTAAAATATACTCGTATGTACTCGTATATACCTGGGTCAAAGCTCCAATTTAGAAATACTTTTGTCTGCTGATCGGCTTGAAAGAATCGGTAGAATCCTACTCTCCATCTGCCCCAAATTCTAAAGTAAAAATATTACTAAAAACTGTAGCACAAAGGTACGGTTCATCGAGTGTTTCGACTTAATATTCAAATTTTACCTAAAATTTAAACTGCAATGCCATATTTTAGCTCTCGAGCAGAAAGCCAGAAAAAAAATATTCCTGCAATTAACACGTCTTGAGACTATATAAATTAAAAACGAACTGTAGTAAGCTGACAAATTGAGTGAGAAATTGATTTTAGTAAAAATAAAAAATATTAAGACGCAAAATACAAAACGCGAAGTTTTTAATTGCCACTTTTTACTAAGATAAAAGTTTGGAAATAAACCGTAAAAGAACCACATATCCTGGGTTCCAGGATATGTGTTCCTTGTTTATGTACGTTTGTGGCCCGGAAAGACGTGGTTGACATAATGTATAAAAGACATATTTTATGCTATCTAGTAGCTTTTAATCTTAAATTGCTTGGGTGACCTTTAGTCCTTTTTACTTAGGAGTACTTTGGAATATCGGAAGCGTCTTAATGTCTTATAGTTTACAATAATATTATTGCATTTGTTTTATGCTGTGGGACGAATATTCCCAGTGGCTTATATATAGCCGGATCCTTATATCGTTGTTGTGAGTCAAATAGAAATAACCTTATTTATATTTAGCCTCTCTTTAACGTTATTTTAGCTTCTCATCCATACCCAGTAGGTACGCCTTGTGTAATTAGTCAGGCCAACACTAAGGAAAGGCTACCCTAGCTTTAATCACGTTAGGACCGTACCCCATACTCCATCCAAGGACCAGATTAACACCCACTTTATTAAAACCAAAATTAATTTACTCCATCTGGTGGCAGCCAGTAAAACTGGGTCGAAAAAACTAAATAAGGTTGTAGATTAAAAATAAAATGACCTTGCCAGAAAGCAAAATGCCTACCCTAACAACAGCACTAGAAATTGCAAAAATTAACCAGAATACGCGGGAGTTTCCAATGTCAATGAATTCATCAAAAATTGAGAATTTTCGATGAGCAGACCAATATGGAAAACCTCCATTTTTCCTATTTTTTCCAATTTTATTTACAATTTCCTTTTTGAGGATATTCAAGATAAAATTAACCCAAATCAGTTTGGCTTTAGGCCGAATCAGAGCACCGTGCATTGCTTAAATTATATACTTGACACTGGTTTCAAACATCTTGAGTTAAATAGTTCCTACGTTGAGGCTGTTTTGCTGATATTAGCAAAGCCTTCAGCAACTTGGATCATCAGACAGTTATTGATAATTCAAGGACTTTAGTTGCCAGAGATTTTGTTTTAGGTATGGTAGCTAGTTTTTTGTCTGACCATGAACAATGTGTAGTCCTTCCTAACGGGGATCCATCAGGTTTTTCCTCGATTTCCTTTGGAGCACCTCAAGGGACTAAATTACGTCTTTTAGCATTTTTAAGGGTTTTTAATAATTTTTACCAAGTTTTTGACAACTCTTTTAAATTTGCTGAATATTTGGCATTAATTAACCTTTGTCAAACCACTACTGATTTGGAAGTTACATTTGACTCACTCATTAACAATTTAAGGATTGATCTTGACAGTGTTAAACTCAATTTAAGCATGCTCAAAATTGAAAGTATTCAAAAAAGCAATAAAAATTATACTTAGGACGTCCTATACTACATACGATGAAGGTTTAGCTAGACTGGAACTTATTACATTGGAATCACGAAGTCAAATCCTTACCATGAATTTTGGTCACAAGTGCCTTAGTTCTAACTATCATCGACGTATTCTCCCCCGTCTTTAAAGAAAATCCCCCAATCCTTTAAAAATCAAGACTCAAAGCTCGTAGAGCTCCAAATACCCAACTTGACGTGTGTCCCCAAATTTTGACCATGAGGCACAAAAACTCTTTTGTCCCGTATTTTGTTTCCCATTTTTATAAATGATTTAACTTTTTGTTTTATGTTTATCCCCTAAAATCTGTTTTATCATTGTAATTGCGGTGACGCGCTTTTGTGCTGTTTTAGCCAATTAATCGTATTCTATTCTATTTATAAAAAAAACTTTGGAAGGGAATTAAAAATTATAATAACGAAAAATTCGGCGAGGGTTTACATTACTCGCAATATGTGACAAACTGGATGACATTAACTTATAATTAGTTATAATGTGACACATTATTTATTAATTATAAGAAGTAAAATAAATGGAACTTAATAAAAAAAGAGAAATAGATAAATCCCTTAAGTACCTATAGGAACAAGTTCACGATAATCATTTTAACTCTAGGAGACTTTGAATCTCAATAAACAATAGCCCAAAACTCAACCCCTCCACAGAAAAAAATTCCCAGCACATCCACGGAAACATCCACCATATTCGATTAATTAGAGGCGAAAGAGCCCAATGGTAATCGTAACAGGTAGGATATATATAACTGCTCTCTGCTGTTAGCATTGGAGAAATTCACCACTTTAACCACGGAACAGTAACCTTTTTTCTTCTATGCACAAATCGGGAGTTGTTTAACAAATCAAGGCAGAAATTCAACTGGCATTTTTGAGACGGTGCGAAATCACATAAGTTTATAGGAAAAACCACTCCCCACAGAAATAATAAAACAAAGTTAGACGCTGACTATTGCCATTTATGTTATCAGACTTTTTTTGGGCAGTAAATTGAAATCCTAGGTGTCAACGATAAGAATAAAAGGATATCTTAGGAAATATATTAATTAGAGGCGCTTGGAAATATATAACTATTAATAACGGTATATTACGCTAAAGATGAGCCTTAGTACCCACAAGTGTACACCAGACCATGATAATTATTGTCTTATAAAATATGTTGAAATTACACTTCGGGGGGCATAGGAAATTATGCTCTTCATTAAGGAGTCGTTTTGGAGAAAATTTTATGGCGTGGCAGAAACAATTTTAAAAGGCGTCTG
Source organism: Artemia sp. Qi Xiang Cuo (assembly GCF_049724085.1). Classification (NCBI taxonomy): domain Eukaryota; kingdom Metazoa; phylum Arthropoda; class Branchiopoda; order Anostraca; family Artemiidae; genus Artemia; species Artemia sp. Qi Xiang Cuo. The sequence continues at coordinate 68,300,030 of NC_142804.1, forward strand.
AATAGTCCAAATGGCATGGATTAATGTTGAAATTTGAAGGCCCGACTGCTAGTTGGTTATGCGAAGTTAAAGCGAAAACAGTTAGTTATTCGAAAACAGTCATGTTCGCTTATATGTCTTAAAATAAACTACAGTACGTAAGAAAGCTAAGAAAACGCTGTTGGAGCGCCAAATTTAAAACTTTGAGGCGTAAAAATCTAATGGTGGTGACAAGTGGCACCCGTAAAGATTCGCCGACTTTCCTTCAAATTGATACACAAATATGCATACAAAGGTAAGCGAATTCCGCTGCAGATAAAGCAGGGTATAAAAATATAATAAAAATATGGAGACAAGAAAATATTCCTTGGTAAAACGACCACCTTTCGATACAGGGAAGAGCCTACGAAAAGACTGTTGTCACGAATAAAGAGTGTGGCTGAAAAAAAAACTGTTGTGTGTATGTTCATAATAAACCTTTCAGCTGTAACAGTGTGGATAAAGAACCTGGGAACGTTTGATTGAGATACCGAAAGCACTCTGTGGTAAGAAAATATCCAAGTACAAGCATAACAGGTAAAAAATCGAACAGTTACACTTTGAGCCTTGTCAAATCTCAGTCGTGAGCTACAAGACTGTTGTCGTGAAATTTTGTTTAATATTTTGCCCCCTACGGTTATTAAAAAATAGAAAACAGATGACACCCAAATAATTTATCAAACTCAATTACCAAGAATTCGAAGACAATTAAAAAAGGTCAAAGGTTGACATAAACAAATTAACAGACTGAGCTGAAAGCAGTTACTGAGAAAAGTTTATCTAATACGGAACAAAAGAAAAAGTTAGAAAACAAAGATTAAAAAACAAAAAAAAACAATTTAGTAATTAATGTATATAATCGTATAATCAGTGTTATATAGACAATATATAGGCTAGTCATAAAATGTTTTTACTACTCTTTAAAAACTCTGTCATTTAGCAACGTTCTGAATTGCGTACGCATTAATTTTTAATCCTAAATCCTTTTTTAATTGGCTAACGTTTTAAGTAAGGCTTTTATTAATCTTATGTTATAAATAAATCAATGTTTTCTTCATAAACAGCGCATAAACTAAGCGCATAAACATAAATTTCCCTAGCAAAATCATGTTACTTAGAAGTGAATAGCCCCAGATAGCTGTAATTAACCGCTCTCTAGAAAATACTTTTTTCTATCTATACAAGAGCGGAAGAAAACAGTGGATTTCTATGCAGTTGTTTACGCCTAATGACTAATCCGATTAAAAGTCTAACTGGGCCTATTTAAAATTTGCACCAAGAATAAACACTACAGTGATTAAATAAATTCAAAGGGTACGTCATTATTGTGTTTTGTTTTTGTTTTTTTGTAGAAAAAAAAACTGATGGCTAAAAAGGGATAACCCTAAGGACCTATATGGGAAAAAATTGCTTCGTTCTTGTGTTTGTTCAAGATGTAATCTTTATTAGTACTTTATTGATCATTCTATGTACCAATTTGAGATTTATTCCTGTGTCTAATATTTGAAATTTTTCTTCCCAGACATAGTTTTTATGTCATAATTAACACTCAATTTTGACTCCCCATTTGATTTGAAACATTACATACAATCCCCAAAACTTCAAAGCCAGTTTAATGGTACCATGGGGCCAAAGATTCACGCCATTTGATACGGGCCATTCAAATGGAATGGTCCATTTGATACGCCATTTGATACCTAGGAAGTATACCACATTTGGGAGAATTTTGTTACAAATTCAGAGGCTATGAAGTGAGATAAACTCAGAACTTACATTAGGCCTAGGATATGTCAAAGCAAGTGCTACTTATAGCATAAATAGCTTTAATATATTGAAAGAAATATTTTGTGTTAAAGTAAAAATTTGTGGAATTTGAAGTTAAAATCAAAAATATTAGATAAACCACGCTATCAAATAAATTAATTATTAATGGGAATTAAATTTAAACTCAAATTAATCGAACAGTTTCTAAAATAACTTTAAATCTTGTTGCTTAAGCAATTAGTCGGTCATAATAAAAGGGAACATAGATAGAAGAATAGAAGATAGAAGAATATTAGATAGAAGAATAGAAGATAGAAGAATATCGGAAAGGGGTGTGACCCTGCGTCTCTCTTATCAAAACAGCAGTTTGTCGTCAACGTGCAAACATGTAAAAGACAAAAAGACATCAAAAACGGAAACACAGGGATATATCCCAAATTTATATCATTGGAGATCAGGCATGGCCTTTCACGCTACATTTGTCTATGAAGATAAACCAAAAGAAATCAATTGATGTTGTATGCTAAAGAATGATTCAAAGTACTTAAAATTGTTGTTTTAAAGTAAAAGTTTAAAACTTTAAGCTAAAAGTTTAAAGTTTAAAAGTTAAGAGTTGGGAACAGCTCTTATCAAGATGGGAAGTACTGTAGTAAGCTGCCAATTAAGTCAAAATTGATTTTATTAAAAATAAAATGTTAAGACGCAAAATACAAAAGGCGAAGTTTTGAATTACCACTTTTTACTAAGATAAAAGTTTGGGAATTAACCGTAAGAGAACCACATGTCCCGGGTTCCAGTATGTGTGTAGGCTTTGAAAGGAAATTCAGAAATTACCACTCCTTGCTTATATACGTTTGTGGCCCGATAAGACATGGTTGACATAAGGTGTAAAAGATACATTTTATTGTATCTAGTAACTTTTTATTTTATAAAAAGCTCAGGTGACCTCAGCTCCTTTTTGCTTAGGAGTGCTTTGGAATATCGTAAGTGCCTTAATGTCTTATAGTTTATAGTTATATTATTGTATTCATTTTATGCTGTGGGACGAATAGTCCCATTGGCTTATATACCGCCAGATCCCTGTATCGTTGTTGTGAGTCAAATAAAAATAACCTTATTAATATTCAGCCTCTCTATAACGTTATTTAAGCTTCTGATCTATACCCAGTAGGTACGCCTCGTGTACTTAGTCAGGCCAACCCTAAGGAAACGCTAGCCTAAAACATAGTAACTTCACGAAATTCTAACCTATGTTTTTTTTTATTACTTACAGCCACAACAATTGGCGATCCCTCCAATGGCAAATTCACGTCTGATGGGTGGACCGTCGTAACAAGAACCAATGAAGAGTCTGGGAATCTCAAGTAGTTCAATGTAACCATAGTTCTGGGGATCGTAAGCAAAATTGGCAAGGTTTCCCAGTACTTGAAGCTTATTTCCTTCAAAAGTTTTTCTTCAGGATTACAGATACAGATAACCTCACTTTTTTTCACTTATTTTATGTTCTCTTACGGATGAACACTGAGATAATCTCATAAAAATCATTCGAGACATTATGATTATCTAAATACACTTACAGTACAACGGATATAAGGATTCAGAACGAATATGTATAGCGAAAAAAAAAAAAAATACACAAGTTGCTTCACTTCAGTTTTTCAGTTGGGGCCTATATCTTTTTTGGGGGGAGGAATTAACTTTTGATCAAGCAAACATAATTTTTTTTTAGCAGCAGAAAACTTATTTTTCGAACTAAAAAAGCAGTAATGTGACGGTATTTAATTTTTGTTATGCTTTGGAATGTTCAATTCTCTAGACACTGTCTAAAAAATCCCCAACTTTGCTGATATTTTAATTGAATTTTGAGGAACCCATAAACGGTCAGAAAAAAATAATTACAAATTCACACAGACAACCAAACCAGGATTTGCTTTGGAGCAGGAGGAGAGAAAATAAACACAAAAATGTGCACATTACGCAGAAAATATTAAAATTATAGTACAAATTGCAACAGTATCATAACTGAGAGGGGAAGGTACAGACCCAAAGAAAAAAGGTACTAATGAGAACATTAATAGCTGAAAAAATTCTACAAAGGAAAACAAGTTTGCAAAAAAGATATAATTCATTTAGCTATTGCTCCGTTTCACCAGCATAGGCTGCCGACGTGACATTTTGTTACGAAATGTATAAAATTATTCTCATAATATTCACTTCAATTATGAAAACAGGCATATTGCTGTCATTTTTAGCACCAACAGATTTACCCTAAAACGCTAACAGAGAATCGAATGGGAGCTCGAAACTTCAAAATGATTATACCAATCACCAAAATTTGAAATAAATACGCAGTCGACAAATAATTCCTATATGAAGTAATAGATTGGCTTCATTTTAGGCTTTAAACTCTTTTAATCTCACAATATCAAACAAACACAACTTAAAAACAATAGGGAAATTTTTTCCAAGACAGTGCAATTTAAATCGGTGAATATTTCGGCCCTATGTCCAAGGGCCGTCTTCAGCACAACATTAAAGAAAATATATATATAAAAACAAACTTACATTAAAATACGAAGTTTAAAACTAAAAATGCTTTAAAAAAAAAACGCTTTTAAAAAACCTTTAAAACAGCCCCAGTATTCTTACTTCAACGAAGTTCAACCAGGACTGATAAATAAAATGATGAGAGAGGATGAGTTCATTCAAAAGTTTGAATGAACTCATCATTTAAAAGCATCATTTAAAAGCGTTTTTTTTAAAAAGCATTTTTAGTTTTAAACTTCGTATTTTAATGTAAGTTTGTTTTTATATATGTTTTTTCTTTAATGTTGTGCTGAAGACGGCCCTTGGACATAGGGCCGAAATATTCACCGATTTAAATTGCACTGTCTTGGAAAAAATTTCCCTATTGTTTTTAAGTTGTGTTTGTTTGATATGGAAAGGCAGTGTGGTCTTCGTCAATATTTGAATCTCACAATAAAATTCCTCAGCAACATCCCTCATTTTGTCGCAGGATCCTCAATTATTATAGGTAACATCTTTCTGAAAGCTGGTTAAAAATGTCGGTGACAATTTTTTTCAGATGTCAAAAACACGCATTTTACAACACAAAAAAACTATTCTAATTTGTTTTAAGTACCTAAGGGACTTGTATAGGTGCTGCTAACTGTTTTGACAGTCAAAAAATTGATGGTTACACTGGGGATATCATTCTGAAGTTAAAAAGTAACGTCTACAGAGTCACAATTACAAGCTGCATTTGTATGACCTTATGCATTTGTATTAACCTCAAATTTAAAAGGAAGAAAATGAAATCTCAATATGTGTCCTTTGAGGGGATTCCATGGGAGATTCAAAAATTTTTTTTTCAAAAATAAACGTGGTGATCTTTATAATTCATAATTTGCTCGTACAGATGTTTTGATTTCATAAGTAAAGAAACCAAAGAACACCACACTCAAGTACCAAGATTTTCAAATATAGCACTATTTTTGTCCATTTGTGGTGATGCTTTCTAATAAAGTCAGTTTGGGATTTTCATAAAAACATTAAGACGCAAATAAAAGTTTCGAAATACCACTTTTTATTAAGATAAGGAACATATCCTGGTTTTTTTATGCATTATAGGAAATTGAGAAATCACCAATTCCTAGCTATATGCGTCAGTGGGCCTGATAAGGTGTGGTTGATGAAATGTATAAGAGATATATTTTATGGGAACGGGAGGTGAGATACTAATTCTATGCCGGACTGACCTCTGGTCCGTTGATTTGGAAATACCTTGGAATATTGTCGGATTATTGTAAGTGTCTAATTGTATTATATCTGATTGTAGATTTCTTATACTTGTCGTCTCCCTGGGACCACCAATCCCAGCGGAATATATATATATATATATATATTATCAAACCCTGTACTAGTGTATGTTAGCTGAATAAAAGTATTGTGTTATAGCCAACCTCTTTACAATCTACATTTAATCTCTCGAATATACCCAGCTGGTACGCCTCATTAGTCAGGTCATAGCCTAAGGCATGCCACGAAAGTTTAATTACCTTACGGCCATAGTTATCTCACCTATAAAGGGAGTAAATAAAGGCATCACCGACAACCTCACCCTAATACCTTAAAACCACTTTAAAACATATTGTGCCTAAGCACATTTAGATTTGATGTAGCCTTTGATATATAGCTGGTTTATACTGCTGCTAAATGCGTTCTGAAATTCCATAGGATATCAATGACATGCAATAAATAATGAAGAACAAAAAAACACAATAATTAAGAAAAAGACGAAACAAAACAAAGAGTAATTTTCCGCCAATGAATAAACAAACAGGCAAAGCAGATATTTTTGCAACAACTTCCCCAATGGTATTTACAGTGCAAAATAAAACTACAGGCTGCTTTTGAAACAGCCTGTAGCCTACAGAAGATAAAACTAAATAATTTCTTAGACCACACTACTTTTGCATTTACGAAAAATTAAGCAAGAAAAACGAGTTTTAATTTTTATAAAGCAGTGAATACAATAAAATAAACACTTAATTAAACAAAAATACTCCGAATATTTCGGCCCCACGTCCGGGTGCCTTTCTCAACGGAAAAAAAAAAAAAAAAATGAAACAAAAAATGTTCTTTTTAAAAACCTTAACTTACATCAAAATAAACAAAAAAAAACAACAAAAGAAAAAATAAAAATAAATAGGAAATAAAACTCACATATTAAATAAACACTTTCATTCACTGGCGTATTAACAAAATCGAATGTCTATATTGATTCAAACACGCCTCCTCACAGTATATAAATGGAAATCTATCAAAAAATGAAGAATATATTTATACTTAAACCAAAACAATAAAGGTCGGCTAACCCCCGGCCCATAACCCCTAATTAAATCTCACAAACTCATCAACCAATGTTTGAATTATAAATTGAATGGATGCGCTTCCTTGCAAGCTTAGCAACGGCTAATTTATTTTTCCCAGAATTTAACCCATTCTGATCTTTGTTCGCAAGGTCATCTTTCGTTTCAGAACTATTATTAAAATCAGTACTGGTTGAAAATCCTACCTGCTTTTTAATTAAACTATCATAAACTGAATTGATCCTAAATTCCCCTTCATCTCTATTGATACTAATACCCCCATTTATTATCTTTTTTATTTGTATAATTTCCCTGAAGCTTTGTTAAAGTCCTACAGACGTATCTACTATTTTTGTTTGATAAAATAAAATACTGTGATGAGGAAAATTATAAACATGTTCTGCAACAGCTGACTCAAACGTTTACGGTGTTTTAATTTGTTTTAGAGAGCAATCTATGGCATTCTTGTGTTGCTGTAGCCTATTTTTCAAAATCTGTTGTGTTCATCCCACATTAAATTTACCACAAAAGCATTAAATTTTTTATACTCCCTTTTGCAAATATCTCGGTACCTTGTCTTTCCCTTTATTTAAGAAAGAGCTTATAGTTTGTCCTGATTTAAATGCTGTATTTATACTATGTTTTTTAATTCTCTTTTAAATTTTTGTGACAATATTGGGATGAAAGGCAAAGTTATGTAATTTGTTTAATGATTTGACCCATCGTCTTCTAATATTTCTGGTTCCATTAACTTTTTTTTTCCTATTTTCAATTATTTTATAAATCATATTTTCCGGATAGCCATTACCTACTAGAATATCCTTAATAAAAACTAGTTCATTGCTTATGTATTCTGGTGATGCTAATTTTAATACCATATCAACTAAAGAAATAACCACACCCCTTTTTAACTGGATCGGATGATTTGATGCGAAAGACAAGTAACGTTTGTTATTAGTCGGTTTACAGTAAATTGAAAACGCTAGTTCGTTATTATTTCTATGGATCAAGATATCTAGAAACGGTAACTTATTCTCTGTTTCCTTTTCAATTGTAAAAATTAATTCTCCTCCCAGATTATTTAAACGTTCCAAAAAACCTTCAATTTGTGATTCCCCATAATTCCAAATAACAAAAATACCATCCATATATCTGCCCCAAAATTTAGGTTTTAAAAAATATGTTTCTATAGCTATATTTTCTACATACTCTACATATAAATATTTGCTAACAACGGACTTGAAGGCCCTCCCATTGCCAATCCCCTAATTTGATGGTAAAATTTATCTCTAAACGTGAAGTAATTAGTATACCTGCTAGTTATTTTAACCAAATTTAATACAGTTTCCAGTTCGATTCCCGAAGATAATTCTTCTATCTCATTTTTATGTTCCTCAAGTTTTTTGGATAAAATACTAAACGATTTATCTAAAGGAATATACGTATACATTGATATGGTATCCAAACTAAACAATCTAGAATCTTCTGGTATTTCTACACTTATAAGTTTATCTTTTAAGAATTCCGAGTTTTTTCTATACGAATCTTCGAGATATAATAAAGGTTTAAGTGTCATTCCTACCCATTTCTCGATTTTTACCGTTGGTGAATTGGTTGTTGAAACCACAAGTCTTAAAAGGATACCTGTTTTATGTATTTTTGGCAAATCATATATTCTTGGGCTAACTGATTCCCTCGGAAAGAACTTGTAATACGTCTGGGGTGTAATACTTCCATTTGTTTTAACGTCTTCTAAATCTTTTCTTAATCTTTTAACATACAATTCAGATGGGTCTGAGCTAAGTTTTTTATATATTGAAGTATCATTTAGAATTGTTTCTATTTTACTATCATAATCATCTTTTTCTAGGATTACTACTGTATTGCTCTTGTTCGCTTTCGTTATTATTAGAGAATCATCTTTTTTTAAGTCTTTTAGAAATTCTGTATCTTTGTTCTTAAAGTTTTCTTCATAACTATCAAAATTTGTAAAAATATTCACGACCCCTAGTCTTAACTCATCTAAATTATTTATATCTTTTCGAAACTTATGAATCCCTGTTTCAATCTTTGAAATAATTTCCTCTATCGGTACATTTTTAGGATTTAGTCCGAATTTTATAAATCTCGAATTTTTATACCTTAAGAGGTATAAAATTCGGACTAAACCCTAAACCCTAAGGATGTTTCTCTAATAATAACGAAAGCGGATAAGAGCAATACAGTAGTAATCCTAGAAAAAGATGATTATGATAGTAAAATAGAAACAATTCTAAATGATACTTCAACATACATAAAACAGGTATCAGTAGTAAGTATATATGGAATTCTGATGCTCTTATACCAATTCCCATGGCACCTTTCCAAGGCAGATTACCAGACTGGTTATTTGGCGGTGTATAATGTGGTCAAACATATTTTGAGAGTATGGTCGTAATAATATAATGTGGTCAAACAGGTTTTTTTCTGTTATTGTTGTCAATTGCACAATGAATGTACGTCATAAGTTCTTGTGCACATTCTTAAAAACCTGGTATGTTACAAAGTAGTCAAACATGTTTTGGGGGCATGCACGAAATTATGTAACTCAACCATAGTGGTTTTTCGAGGTAACATCCGTTTTTATTCGTCCTTGAAATAACGTATAAAATGTTCATGCACTACAATTTAATTTCCATTATGTTTTAACATATCGAACATAGTACACTGAATTTTATTAACTTTGGAACAATGGATATTTCTATTTTCAATGTGAGTACACTTTCATTCTTTATTTCCAAAAAAAAAATCATTTTACTAGTAAATTCAAATTTCAGGGGGACTTAGCCCCCCTCCCCCTCCAACAACACAAACCCTAAAATATGATGCTTATACTCAATAGAAAACGCATTTTACGCTATTTTCCATTATGTAAATAAAATCTCTCCCTCCCACTGCTTTGTTTACAAGTTTTAATTCACTACAAATAGTTCTTTTTTGTTCAAAAATGTCCTTTTCCCACTGTGCATTTAAAATGTGCTGTCTTTTTCCGAGCTAAATAAAACCATCTGTATTTATAATCCTGTTACCAAGAGAGGGTGATTTCAAAACAACATTGGCATGCATCTTATCGGGATTAAGAAAAAAAGATGGAAATGTGCGATTCAAGACTCATTGACAAAAGAGTTTGTTTTGTGGTCAAATTAGACGCGATAATTCATTTTCAATTGTATTTGATGAAAGCAAATGGATTTCACGGATGATTAAGAGGCTTTTATAAAAATATATGACAGGGAAGAGGGCAATGAATCAATTATAACAGGTTCATTGAAAACATTTACCAGTAAATTCAAATTTCAGGGGGACTTAGCTTTAGTTTATAAGCTATAGATTATAAGGTAATAGATTTGTGAATTGGAGTGTAGGTTTGACATCACCAGGCACGTGCGAGGAAACTCTTTGTGGGTGGGGGGGGTGCTTAAAAAGGCAAAGATGGGGTCGAACTCCATTGGTTTATAAGACGGTTCGTGAGAAACCCAAGGTTTTGTGTACCAAGAATGGACCGGAGGTAGCCTCCCCTACATACACGAATGGATATCGCTAGAATATTTTAAGACGGGGGGCTTTGTTATTTAAAAAATTGGACGCTACAATCGGAATTCTTTGATTGACATTTGGAAAAAAGGGGTAATAGATTTGTGAATTGGAGTTTAGGTTTGAAACCACCAGGCACATGCGCAGAAAATTTTTGTTGGTGGGGGGGCTTAAAAATTAAAAAATGGGAATGAACTACATTAGTTTATAAGACGGATCGTGAAAATGATAGTTACGCTATTGTAGAAAATAATTTCAAAGTACCATGTCACATGATAGTCACGCTATTGTAGAAAATAATTTCAAAGTACCAAGTCACATGATAATTACGCTATTATAGAAACTAATTTCAAAGTACCAAGTCAAATGATAGTTACGCTCTTGTAGAACATAATTTCAAAGTTCCAAGTCACATGATAGTTAAGCTATTTTAGAAAATAATATCAAAGTACCAAGTCACATGATACTTACGCTATTGTATAAAATAATTTCAAAGTACCAAGTCACATGATAGTTACGCTATTATAGAAAATAATTTCAAAGTACCAAGTCACTTGATAGTTACTCTATTGTAGAAAATAATTTCATAGTACCAAGTCACATGATAGTTACGCTATTATAGAAAATAATTTCAAAGTACCAAGTCACATGATAGTTACGCTATTGTAGAAAATAATTTCAAAATATCAATTCACATGATAGTTACGCTATTATAGAGAATAATTTCAAAGTACCAAGTCACATGATAGTTACGATATTATATAAAATAATTTCAAAGTAATAAGTCACATGATATTTAAGATATGATAGATAATAATTTCAAAGTGCCATGTAACATGATAGTTACGCTATTACATAAAACAATTTCAATGTACCAGGTCATAGGATAGTTACTCTATTGTATAAAATAATTTCAAATTACAAATTTACGTGGTAGTTACGAAAAGATAGAAAACAATCTAAAAGTACCTTATCACAGGGTTGATACTCAATATTATAAAATAAATTCAATGTACACTGTCACATGATAGTTACGGTACTATTGAAAATAATTTTAAAATACCAAGTCACATGATAGTTACGCTATTATAGAAAATATTTTCAAATTATCAAGTCCCATGATAGTTACTCTATTGTAGAAAAAAATTTCAAAGTGCAAAGTCACATGATAGTTACGCGGTTGTAGAAAATAATTTCAAACACAAAGAGACGACACATGCACAAAGACGACAAACACACACACACAGACCCAACTCACGCACAGAGAGTACAAACACACAGAGACGACAGACACAAAGAGACGACTCACACGCAGAGAAGACAAACACACAGAAACGACACACACACACACACACATAGAGACAACACAGACACAGAGACGACACACACACAGAGACGACACACGCAAAAAGAAGACAAAATACAGAGAAGACACAAAAACAGACACGACACACTCACATAGAGACAACAAACACACACACACACACACACACACAAAGACAACAAACACAGAGACCACACACGCACAGAGACGACACTCACATAGAGACGACACACACACACACACACAACAAGCACAGAGACAACACGTACACAGAGACAACACACACACAGACACAGAGACGACACACACATAGCGACGAAACACACACAGGGACGACACACACACAGAGACGACAACACACAGAGAGAAGACACACGCACACACAAACAGCACACACACACACACAGAGACGACACGCACATAGCGACGACACATTCATAGAGACGACACACACACAGAGACGACAACACACAGAGAGAATACACACGTACAGAGACGACACACACACACACACACAAACACACACACACACACACACACACACAAACACACACACACACACACACACACACACACACACAGATGACACACACATAGAGACGACACATGCACAGGGACGATACACACACAGACACAACACACACACAGAGACGACACACACATAGCGACGACACACTCACAGAGACGACGCACACACAGAGAGACGACACACACACAGAGAGAAGACACACGCACAGAGACGACACACACACAGAGATGACACACACACAGAGATTATACACACATACAGAGATGACACACACATTGAGATAACATACTCACAGAGACGATACACACACAGAGTCAACACACACAGAGAGACGAGACACACACACAGAAATGATACACACATACAGAGACGAAACACCCATAGAGACACACGCACAGAGACGATACACACACGAGCAACACACACAGAGAGACATAGACACACACACACATAGAGACGACACACACAAAGAGACGACACACACACAGATACGAAACACTCATAGAGACAACACACGCACACAGAGACAACACCCACACAGAGAGGACACACACACACAGAGACGACACACACAAAGTGACGACTTACACATAGAGACGACACACATACAGAGACGACAAACACACAGAGACGACACACATAGAGAGATGACACACACACACACACACACACAGACGACAAACACACAGAGAAAACATTCACAAAGAGACGACACACACACAGATACAAAACACACAAAGAGACGACACACACACAGAGACGACATATACACAGAGACGACACAAACACAGAGAAGACAAAAAAAAAACAGAGACGACACAACCACAGAGATGACACACACACACATTGAGACGACACACGCACAGACACGACTCACGAACAGAGTCAGTGGCGCGCCACTCTAAGTGAACCTAGATCAACCCAACTTTTTGGATATCTCTCTCACTATGACTCTGTTCGTGAGTTGTGTCTGTGCGTGTGTCGTCTCAATGTGTGTGTGTGTCATCTCTGTGGTTGTGTCGTCTCTGTTTTTTTTGTGTCTTCTCTGTATGTTTGTCGTCTCAGTGTCTATGTCGTCTCTGTATGTTTGTCGTCTCTTTGTGTGTGTTGTATCTGTGTGTGTGTCGACTCTTTGTGAATGTTGTATCTGTGTGTTTGTTGTCTGTGTGTGTCTGTGTATGTGTGTCATCTCTCTATGTGTGTCGTCTCTGTTTGTTTGTCGTCTCTGTGTGTGTCTAGTCTCTATGTCTAAGTCGTCACTTTGAGTGTGTCGTCTCTCTGTGTGTGTGTCGTCTCTGTGTGGGTGTTGTCTCTCTGTGTGTGTGTTGTCTCTATGTGTGTTTTGTATCTGTGTGTGTGTCGTCTCTTTGTGTGTATTGTCTCTATGTGTATTTGTCATTTCTGTGTGTGTGTGTGTCTCGTCTCTCTGTGTGTGTTGACTCTGTGTGTGTATAGTCTCGTCAAGTGTGTGAGTGTGTCGTCTCAGTGGGTGTGTCGCCCCTGTGTGTTTATCTTTTCTGTGTGTGTGTCTCGTCTCTGTGTGTGTGTTGACTCTGTGTGTGTCTCGTCTCTGTGCGTGTGTTGTCTCTATGGGTGTTTCGTCTCTGTATGTGTGTATCATCTCTGTGTGTGTATCGTCTCTGTGTGTGTGTGTCGTCTCTGTGCGTGCGTCTTCTCTCTGTGCGTGTGTGTCGTCTCTGTGCGTGTGTCGTCGCTATGTGTGTGTCGTCGCTATGTGTGTCGTCTCTGTGTGTGTGTGTTGTCTCTGTGTGTGTATCGTCCCTGTGCATGTGTCGTCTCTATGTGTTTGTCATCTCTGTGTGTGTATCGTCTCTGTGTGTGTGTGTGTGTCATCTCTGTACGTGTGTCTTCTCTGTGTGTTGTCGTCTCTGTGTGTGTGTCGTCTCTATGCATGTGTCGTCGTTATGTGCGTGTCGTCTCTGTGTGTGCTGTTTCTGTGTGCGTGTGTCTTCTCTCTGTGTGTTGTCGTCTGTGTGTGTGTGTGTGTGTCGTCTCTGTGTGTGTTTCGTCGCTATGTGTGTGTCGTCTCTGTGTCTGTGTGTGTGTGTGTGTTGTCTCTGTGTACGTGTTGTCTCTGTGCTTGTTGTCTTTGTGTGTGTGTGTCGTCTCTGTGCGAGTGTTGTCTCTGTGTTTGTTGTCTTTGTGTGTGTGTGTGTGTGTGTGTTTGTTGTCTCTATGTGAGTGTGTCGTCTCTGTTTTTGTGTCTTCTCTGTATTTTTGTCGTCTCTATGTGTGTGTCGTCTATGTGTGTGTGTCGTCTCTGTGTCTGTGTTGTCTCTATGTGTGTGTGTGTCGTTTCTGTGTGTTTGTCCTCTCTGAGTGTGAGTCGTCTCTTTGTGTCTGTCGTCTCTGTGTGTTTGTCCTCTCTGTGCGTGAGTTGGGTCTGTGTGTGTGTGTGTGTCGTCTCTGTGCGTGTGTTGTCTCTTTGTGTTTGAAATTATTTTCTACAATAGCGTAACTATCATGTGTCTTTTCACTTTGAATTTCTTTTCTACAATAGCGTATCTGTCATGTGATTTGTTTATTTGTATTTATTTAATATTAAAGCTTAAATATCCTTGGACTTGGTATTTGGAAATTATTTTCTATAAAAGCGTAACTATCATGTGACTTGGTAGTTTGAAATGGTTTTCAATAGTAAAGTAACTATCATGTGACAGGGTACTTTTAAATTATTTTCTACAATATAGTATCTATTATGTGATATGGTACTTTTAAATTATTTTCTATATTTACGTTACTATCATGTAAATTGGTACATTGAAATTATTTTATATAATAGCGTAACTATCATGTCACTTGGTATATTGAAATTGTTTTCTATAATAGCGTAACTATCATGTGACTTGGTACTTTGAAATTATTTTCTACAATAGCGTAACTATCATGTGACTTGGTACTTTGAAATTATTTCCTCTAATAACGTAACTATCATGTGACTTATTACTTTGAAATTTTTTTCTATAATAGCATAACTATCATGTGACTTGGTACTTTGAAATTATTTTATACAATAGCGTAACTATCATGCTACATGGTACTTTGAAATTATTTTATACAATATAGTATAAATTGACTTTTTCATTTGTTCTTATTTTCTATAATATCGTAACTATCATGTGACTTTGTACATTTAATTTATTTTATAAAAAAGCGTAACTATCTATTAAGTTGGTACTTACATATTATTTTACTATATAGCGTAACTATCATGTGACTTTGTGCTTTGAAATTATTTTCTACAAGAGCGTATCATTTGTCATTGCACTTTGATATTCTTCTCTACAATAGCGTAACTTTCATGTTAATTTGTACTTTGAAATTATTTTCTACAATAGCGTAACTATCATTTGTCATAGTCCTTTGAAATTCTTTTATACAATAGCTTAACTATCATGTTCACGATCCGTCATATAAACTAAAGCTAAGTCCCCCTGAAATTTGAATTTACTGGTAAATGTTTTTCAATGAACGTGTTATAATTGATTCATTGCCCTCTTCCCTGTCATATATTTTTATAAAAGCCTCTTAATCATCCGTGAAATCCATTTGCTTTCATCAAATACAATTGAAAATGAATTATCGCGTCTAATTTGGCCAAAAAACAAACTCTTTTGTCAATGAGTCTTGAATCGCACATTTCCATCTTTTCGTTTTCTTAATCCCGATAAAATGCATGCCAATATTGTTTTGAAATCACCCTCTCTTGGCAACAGGATAAATACAGATGGTTTTATTTAGCTCGGAAAAAGACAGCACATTTTAAATGCACAGTGGGAAAAGGACATTTTTGAACGAAAAAGAACTATTTGTAGTGAATTAAAACTTGTAAACAAAGCAGTGGGGGGAGAGATTTTATTTACATAATGGAAAAAAGCGTAAAATGCGTTTTCTATCGAGTATACGCATCATATTTTAGGGTTTGTGTTGTTGGAGGGGGAGGGGGGCTAAGTCCCCCTGAAATTTGAATTTACTGGTAAAATGATTTTTTTTTGAAATAAAGAATGAAAGTGTACTCACATTGAAAATAGAAATATCCATTGTTCCAAAGTTAATAAAATTCAGTGTACTATGCTCGATATGTTAAAACATAATGGAAATTAAATTGTAGTGCATGAACATTTTATACGATATTTTAAGGACGAATAAAAACGGATGTTACCTCGAAAAACCACTATGGTTGAGTTACATAATTTCGTGTATGCCCCCAAAACATGTTTGACTACTTTATAACATACCAGTTTTTTAAGAATGTGCACGTGAACTCAAAACGTACATTCATTGTGCAATTGACAACAATAACAGAACAAACCTGTTTGACCACAATATATTATTACGACCATACTCTCAAAACATGTTTGACCACATTATACACTGCCAAATAACCAGTCTGGTAATCTGCCTTGGAAAGGTGCCATGGGAATTGCTATACGGGCATCAGAATTCCATATATACTTACTACTGGTATCCTTTTAAGACCTATAGTTTCAACAACCAATTCACCAACAGTAAAAATCGAGAAATGGGTAGCAATGACACTTAAATCTTTATTATATCTCCAAGATTCATATATAATAAACTCGGAATTGTTAAAAGATAAACTTATAAGTGTAGAAATATCAGAAGAATCTAGATTGTTTAGTTTTGATATAAGATCCATGTATACATATGTTCCTATCGAGACATCGTTTTGCATTTTAACCAATAAATTTGATGAATGTATACATGAAATATAAGGATTATTTGCGGAAATTGAACTAGAAACTATATTATATCTAGTCGAACCAACTAGCAGGTATAGGCCTACTAATCATTTTACTTATAATCACAAATCTCACAATCAAATCAGAGAATTAGAAGTGAGAGAGTCCATGAGTCCGTTGTTAGCAAATATTTATGCAGAGTATGTAGAAAATTTAGCTATAGAAACATATTTTTTAAAACCTAAATTTTGGCGCAGATATATGGACGATATTTTAGTTATTTGGAATTACGGGGAATCACAAATTGAAGGTTTTTTAGAACGTTTAAATAATCTGGGAGAATTAATTTTTACAATTGAAAAGGAAACAGAGAATAAGTTACCGTTTCTAGATATTTTGATCCATAGAAATAATAACGAACTAGCGTTTTCAATTTACCGTAAACCGGCTAATAGCAACCGTTACTTGTCTTTCGCATCAAATCATCCGATCCAGGTAAAAAGGGGTGTGGTTATTTCTTTAGTTTATAGGGTATTAAAATTAGCATCACCAGAATACAAAAGCAATGTACTAATTTTTATTAAGGATATTCTAGTAGGTAATAGCTATCCGGAAAATATGATTTCTTAAATAATTGAAAAAGGAAAAAAGTTGATGGAACAAGAAATATTAGAAGAAGATGGGTCAAATCAAGAAACAAATTACATAACTTTGCCTTTTACCTCAATATTGTCACAAAAATTAAGAAGAGAACTAAAAAAACATAATATAAATACAGCATTTAAATCAGGACAAACTATAAGCTCTTTGTTAAATAAAGGGCGGTACCGTTAAACAAGGTACCGAGAAATTTGCAAAAGGGAGTATACAAAATTCCATGCTCTTGTGGTAAATTTTATGTGGGAAGTACACAACAGATTTTAGAAAATAGGCTACAGCAACACAAGAATGCCATAGATTGATCTCTAAAACAAAATAAACACCGGAAACATTTGAGTCAGCTGTTGCAGAACATATTTATAATTTTCCTCATCACAGTATTTTATTTGATCAAACAAAAATAGTAGATACATCTGTAGGACTTTTACAAAGCTTCAGGGAAATTATAGAAATAAAAAACATAATATATGAGGGTATTAGTATCAATAGAGATGAAGGGGAATTTAGGGTCAATTCAATTTATAATAGTTTAATTAAAAAGCAGGTAAGATTTTCAATCAGTACTGATTTTAATAATAGTTCTGAAACGAAAGATGACCTTGCGAACAAAGGTCAGAATGGGTTAAATGCTGAAAAAGTAAACGAACTGCAGCTAAGCTTGCAAGCAAACTAATCCGTTCAATTTATAATTCAAACATTGGTTGATGAACTTGTGAGATTTAATTAGGGGTTATGGGTTGGGGGTTAGCTGACCTTTATTGTTTTGGTTTAAGTATAAACATATTCTTCATTTTTTTATAGATTTCCATTTATATACTGTGAGGAGGCGTGTTTGAATCAATATAGACATTCGATTTTGTTTAGACGCCAGTGAATGGAAGTGTTTATTTAATATGTGAGTTTTGTTTCCTATTTATTTATATTTTTTCTTTTGTTTTTTTTTGTTTGTTTATTTTTATGTAAGTTAAGGTTTTTAAAAAGAACATTTTTTGTTTCATTTTTTTTCTTTTCTTTTTTTTCCGTTGAGAAAGGCTCCCAGACGTGGGGCCGAAATATTCGGAGTACTGTTGTTTAATTAAGTGTTTAATTTATTGTATTCACTGCTTTATAAAAATTAAAACCCGTTTTTCTTGCTTAATTTTTCGTAGAAGAGAAAACTGACTGAAGAAAAACAAACCACGAATGAAAGACCATTGGATTAGCCATGAATTCTTTCTCAGGTGATTAATGGAAACGATTTGCTGAATTGATTTGAATTAAGAGTACTAACTGATTTTTTTTTTGCAGAAAAGGAATGTAATTTGAATTTCTTTTTTTTTAAATTTTATAAATAGATTTGTAAAAATATCCTCCTCATTTTCTAAAGTGAGGCCTTTTCTTTTATTTCAATTACTTCCCTAAAGGGTTACAGTAAACCATATTTTGCAGAAACTAAGGCTACAAATTGCAATAAAAATGATTTTTCTAACACTTGATAGAGAAAAACGCGCTTATTAACATAGCTAAAATAGGAATCGCTACTCCTAAGCGAAATGGGTCAAATTCACCCTTAAAGTGCAAAGGAGGGGGCAAAAGGCTAAAAGTTCATTACTCAATAACACAGAAAAAGATGTCTTCCAAGGGATTATTGGAGTCGAAGATTAAGGAAATAAATGTAAAAATGGTCCATCACCGGTATAAAAGGGATATTTTTGGAAATTCCTCTTTGGCGTTTGAAGTGGGAAGGGCTGTCTAAAAAAAAGTGACACTTCCTATTTTAGCGAGTAAGGTTCCCTTTTTAGGGTTTCCTAGGTCGTAGATAACGAAAAAGGGAAAAAAAGGACTTGGAACCTAAAAAAACTGACACCTATGCTTTTGTGTGGCAAAAGCAAAAAAAAAAAAAAAAATCGAAACCGTAATAATTAAAAAAAAACTTTTCTGTAAATAATGAGATCGGTATCAGGTAGCAGATTTTGTTCCCATACTTGTCAAGCCTACCCTCGACGTGCAAGGGGGGAGGACAAAAAAATATAAATCCTAAAAATTTGTTAGAAGAAATATTACCGGCGTCGAAAAAAAGGAAAAGAACATGAAAATACTCTTGAATAAATTTAAAATGTGTCAGTGACTTAATGTTCTATCAGTATCAATTGAACTCGGTAATTAGTACTTTATCTTGAAACTTACACCAGCCAATACTACTCATTTCCAATTACTGGAAACAGAACAGTCGATGGAAATAGAACAATCAAGCTTTGGGTGCAGCACCTCGATATGGTTGGCATAATTCAGCTGTTCCTAAAGGCAGAGAGACTCGGTCTTTTGAAAAAACGCCTGCACGTAGCAAAAAGCCAGCTTTTCTATCTCGCAGCACCAGACCATGACCAGTATGTAAAGAATACGAGAATCTACCTTCAAAAAAATGGACAAGCTATCATGGCGGTGGGCTGGGTTTTTCAGCTGATCTGGTATAAAAAAGGAATTTATGAGGAGTCTTAAGACATCCAGAGGCCTCAATGGTGGAGGGAGAATGACAGTATTTCAGCGAAATCTTTGGACGTTATGTCGCATTCTACTTGCATTGAAGGAAGCTATCTCAATGCAAGTAGGAACTTACAGGAAAGAAATATTGGACTAGCAAACAAAACAAGGAGATGGGGCTCTCAAAGCAAGAAAGGGACGACGAAGACACATTGCTTGTCGCAGAAATGCTCGAAAAGTGAAATTTATTCAAAGATTGTTAAGGACTGAGAAATATAGTGAATGGAATAATGCTCCCTTAGTATCAAACACAGAAGAAGCTCTGAAAGTGGGAAGAGCGATTCTTGATGGTATAATCGACAAGTCAGTAAAAGATTATGTTTCAGAAAGAAATCACGGGTAATCCTCATGACAGTCAAGGGAGCTGGCTTACCGGTTATTAAGCACACAGATCCTAGCCTAATCTTCCAGAGGTTCTTGGCTGTTGCAACACTTTCAATTATACAAGGAAAAGGCTGCTTCAAACACAAATTATGTGTGGTTCCGTCGCAACTCTTTGACGACGACGGGCTCATGAGGAGGACAAACAAGTCTTATCTTTCAAATAGATTTCAGTGGATGATTGAAAGCAACTTTTCAATGATATTTGACCAGTACTTGGCATTTATCGAAACGCAGTACCCATACCCTATAGTGGTTTTTGACGGATATAATGGATGACCTGAAAAACAAAAGACCAGCTACAAAGCAGACGTGCGAAATTCAACAGAAGAGAGATGATGTTAACTGCAGATCTTCAAATACCCAAGGACGAATTACTACCCCCAAAAAAAAATAAGGCAAGGTTCATCCTCATGCCCAGTGAAAGCTATGTGGAAGGGAGAATCGAAGCCATTCACGGAGAAGGCGAAACGGATGTGAAGATCGTTAAAACTGCGGTGTTGAAGAGTCTAGTATTCATTCCAAAGGACTAGTTAATGATCAAAATGACTTGCTCGTTCTTTTATTTTGTCATGCCAATAGCAATTCCAACGAGATATATTATTCTCCATATTATCCTATAATTGTCGCGTGGGACATTCAGATGATGAAAACTAGCTTGAGAATAGAACTCTGTATTTCCATACTTTTCTGCCATGCGCTACTTGGCTGCGACACCACTTCCCATATACACAGTGTTGGAAAAAGAAAGGCTATAGGCATATTTAAGGAGAACGAGGCGTTCTGAAGGAGTTCTCCAGTTTTCCTGAAGACGAGCACAAGGGAGGAGATAGTTACTGCTGGAGAACATGCTTTACTGTCGATCTATGGACACAAGAGTGATGAATACCTTAACTCAGATTGTTATCATATCATCCAAATAAAAGATCTCAACATCATCAAGATTTGAACACCTCAAGACTTGTCACCCCACATGCATCTGCGAAGTTTCACTCACTGCGTGTCCATCATCAGGTCCAAAATTAGCGTAAATAAAAATAAAATAGCAGTCTCGACCCTCTTCAGTGAGGATTTATGTGCAACGAAACAGTCTTGGTTCCAACGACGACTGATTTATTTCCGGCTCCATTGCAACTTCTGAAAGTTGTGAGGTTCTCCTGTAAGCCTAATAGCAGTGACTGAGGAAGATGCTCTTGCAAGAAGTGCGGTCTGGATTGCTCTAGTCTAGAGCTTGCGAATCATGCACAGGGATCTCCTGCCAGAATGTCATGGAGCCTGAAGACAATGAAACTGCCTTTAACACCAATGATTTTAAAAGTTTTCTCTTTTTATGTTTGACAAAGAAAAAATAATTGAAACCAAAGTTATCTAGTTCATTCCCTGATATTATTACATTATAATATCATTCCTTATCTAGCAATATTCCCTAATATTAATCGATTTTGTTACATTATTATATCAGCCATATTTTATATATCTTGAAGCCCTCGGTTTTTCTTTCTCTTGAGCAGGGTATTCAATTAAGTTGTTTTCTACGCCTTAGTTTCGTCTAGTCAATCTTAAAAAGACTTTTCTCCCCTTAGGCAAAAGGTAGCCGATCCTACAGAAGACGCATCAAATTTATACTCTGTAATATTGCAATTGCGGGTGTTTTGCAGGTTGTGACTTTTTCTTTTCTTTTTTCATTATTTCCGATCAAGAACACCCTAGAAAGGACTCCTTGTTCACTAAAATAGGGCATTTCGTAGATTTTCATACTTAACCCCTACTCACTTCAAACTCTAAGGGGGAACTTGCAAAAATACCCCTTTGATACTGGCAATGGACCCTTTTTACCCTCATTATCGTTTTCCACGACCTCAATAACCGTATAGAAGACATCTCTTTCTACGTATTATTGTGAAATAAACTTTTTAGCTTTTCGCCCCCTCCTCTGTACTTTAAGGGCAAATTTGACCCATTTAGCCTCGGGGGCAACGATGCCGATTTTGGATATGTTAATAAGCTCATTATTATCTATCGAATGGTATCAAAATCATTCGTGTTGCAATTCGTTAAAGGTCTAACCGTATTTTGACTGTACTATCAGAAGTGAGGGCTAAACAACGATTTTGATACTTCCTTTTCTTACATTTCATGAGTTCTGCAGACAAAAGGACGGGTAGAACACCTATCCTAATTTTCACAAGTGTAAGTTTTAACTTTAAACTAACTCTTCTCAAGATAATGTTTTTGAGCTAGGCCTTTTTTGATAAGTCTCTAGTTTGTAAGATATTTAAAAAAAACTATTGCTGAAGGAGAACAAAAAGGAAATTATCAAAATATTTGTTTTCTCAACAGAGCTACAAAACTCAGAAATATTTTTGATTTGAATTAAGCAGGTTGTTTGACCACTGAGGCCAAATTCAACAGGGCTATTTAATTGCAACAATTTATTGAACAAGCCCAATTACTCTGCTCTATGGAATCGGTTGTGAGCATTAAAACGTATTTCTTGCAAAAAGAAAAGAAATCTTACAAACCAGTGGCGGTTTTAGGCCTGGCCAGGGAAGGTCAGCTGCCCCCCAGTTATTCAGACATTAAATTTCTTTTATGTTATATAATTAGTATAACCCCCCCTTCAGATTATGAGCCCTAAAACCTCTACTTACATACCCATGAAACTTTTCAAATTGTCCAAAAATATTGGTAGTTTATACTAGTAGAGGTCTAAGTTATACTTTGCTCGGGTGTATAGCAATTCCCATGCTATGATTACCAGACTGGTTATATGGCAGTTTATAATGTGGTCAAACATGTTTTGAGAGCATGGTCATAATTATATAACTTAAGCAGACAGGTTTTTTTCTGTTATTAATAAGAATTTCATAAGAATGTAGGTCGGGACACTACAATCAGAATTGTTTGATTGACAGTTAAAAAGGGGTAATGAGATTTGCGAATTGGAGTGTAGGATTTGCGAATTTGATCCTATTAAGGATTGACTTGAAATAAAAATTTTTAACAAGAAATGACTGAAAAGTGTTTTGGAGGAGATGGGGTGATTGTGTACTGTATAATACACAAGTAATGTTTTGGACAGTGTTGTCAATTTAAAATAGTTCAGAAATAAAAAAAATTAACAAGAAATGGCTGAAAAGTGTTTTGAGGGAGATGGGTTGATTGTGTACTGTATAATAGACAGGTGAAATTTGGACAGTGTTGTCAGTTTAAAGGTCTTAGTTTTTAATGGTGCTCATTATTTCTAGTTGAAGATGCTTATTTTTTTTAATTTAATTGGGATGAAAAGTCAAAGTCTAACACTAGGGAGTTGAGTTGCATGGAGGGTTGAGTTGCACATGGGTTCAGTTACAGGGGGTAGAGTTACCCGGGGGTTTAGTTAAATGGGGTCGAGTTGCACGAGGGTTCAGTAGCATGGGTGTTCAGTGGAAGGGGGTTTCGGTTATCCAGGGGTTCCGTTCCATGGGGGGTTCACTTGCACGGGGGTTTAGTTAAATGGGGTTGAGTTGCACGGGAGTTGAGTGGCACGAGGGTTCAGTTGCACGGGGATTCAGTTACATGCGGGTTCAGTTACACGGGGTTTAGTTAAATGTGGTTTAGTTGCACGGGGGGGGTTGAGTTGCACGAGGGTTCAGTTAACGGGGGCTCAGTTGCACGGGGGTTTGAGTCATTTTTACGGGGTTTGAGAGACTCTGTTGCCTGATTCCGTGTGGTTTTTCTTTACTTGGTGCCCATTAAAAAAAAAACGATAGAAATAGTTATTTCCTTCAAAAATCTTTTCCGATGTAACTAAAAGTAATTAGAGAAATTACTTTTTCTCGAGAAATTAGATAAATTAGAGAATCTTTGTAATTAGAGAAATGCTCCCTTTTGGAAAAAAACGGGCATCGCAAGCTTGTGTTATCTTAGAGATTAATGCGTAACTCGAGACATCTTGGCAAAGTTTTTAATAAAGGCTGTTTCCAAAAAGATTTAGGATTTATTAACTTTTGTGTTGCCAGTCAAAAGCTATGAGTTTGAGAAAATTGCCTGATTATCGAAAAATGAAGAGACACCATCCAAAAGTCGACAGGAATGGGATTGTCTTGAGGAGGGGAATTTTCCATGGAAGAGGTGGAGGGTATTTTTACGTGAAAACAACTTCAACCGTGCCCAGCCCCCCGCGATCAGAAATTAAATTATAAAAAAAAAGTTTCTTCAACTCAAAGTAAGGAGCAACATCAAAACTTAAAAACGGACAGAAAATTGAGGCTGTTTCCAAAAAGATTTAGGATTCATTAACTTTAGTGTTGCCAGTCAAAATCTATGAGTTTGAGAAAATTGCCTGATTATCAAAAAATGAAGAAACACCTTCCAAAAGTCGACAGGAATGGGATTGTGTTGCCAGTCAAAAGCTAGGAGTTTGAGAAAATTGCATGATTATCGAAAAATGAAGGAGCACCTTCCAAATTGTCGTGGTTCACCTTGTCACAGTTACATTCTCTTGATTTTTCAAAGTTCATTTTGGATTTCTTTCGTTGAAATGCAAGAGTTGGAATATTTCAGTAGTGTCTTGGTGTGCTTTACCTTGTCACAGTTACATTCTCTTGATTTTTCGAAGTTCATTTTGAATTTCTTTCGTAAAATGCAAGAGTTGGAATATTTCAGTAGTTTTGATTTCTCAAGTTCATTTTTGATGTCATTGTTGAAATGCATTAATACAAGTGTCTTGTCGTGAGTCACAGTTACATTCTCTTGATTTTTCAAAGTTTATTTTGGATTTCTTTCCTTGAAATGCAAGAGTTGGAATATATCAGTAGTGTTTTGTCGTGGTTTAACTTGTCACAGATACATTCTCTTGATTTTTAAAAATTTATTTTTGGATTTCTTTTGTTTAAATGCAAGAGTTGGAATATTTCAGTAGTGTTTTGATATTGTTTACCTTGTCACAGTTACATTCTCTTGTTTTTCCAAAGTTCATTTTGAATTTCTTTAATTGAAATGAAGGAGTTTGAATATTTCAGTAGTGTTTTGTCATGGTTTACCTTGTCACAGTTACATTCTCTTAATTTTTTAAAGTTCATTTTGAATTTCTTTCGTTGAAATAAATGTGATTTAATATTTCAGTAATGTTATGTTGTGATTTACCTTGTCGCAGTTACATTCTGGTGATTTTCATAGTTCATTTTGAATTTATTTCATTGAAATGCAAGAGTTGGAATATTTCAGTAGTGTTTTGTTGTGCTTTACCTTGTAACAGTTACATTCTCTTAATTTTTCAAAGTTCATTTTGAATTTCTTTCGTGAAATGCAAGAGTTGGAATATTTCAGTAGTGTTTTGTCATGGTTTACGATGTCACAGTTACATTCTCTTGATTTTTCAAAGTTCATTTTGAATTTCTTTCGTGAAATGCAAGAGTTGGAATGCTTCGGTAGTGTTTTGTCTTGGTTTACCTTGTCACAGTGACATTCTCTTGATTTTTCAATGTTCATTTTGTATTTCTTTCGTTGAAATGCAAGAGTTGGAATATTTCAGTAGTGTTTTGTCATGGTTTACCTTGTCACAGTTACATTCTCTTGATTTTTAAAAGTTCATTTTGAATATCTTTCGTGAAATGCAAGAGTTGGAATATTTCAGTAGTGTTTTGTTGTGCTTTACCTTGTCACAGTTACATCCTGTTGATTTTCAAAGTTCATTTTGAATTTCTTTCGTTGAAATGCAAGAGTTGGAATATTTCAGTAGTGTTTTGTTGTGCTTTACCTTGTCACAGTTACATTCTCTTAATTTTTAAAAGTTCATTTTTGATTTTGTAGTGAAATTCAAGAGTTTGAATATTTAAGTAGTGTATTGTCGTTGTTTACCATGTCACAGTTACATTATCTTGATTTTTCAAAGTTCTTTTTGAATTTCTTTATTCAAATTACAGAGTTTGAATATTTCAGTAGTGTTTTGTCGTGGTTTACCATGTCACAGATACATTCTCTTGATTTTTCAAAGTTCATTTTGAATTTCTTTCATGAAACGCAAGAGTTGGGATGCTTCGGTAGTGTTTTGTCGTAGTTTACCTTGTCACAGTTACATTCTCTTGATTTTTCAAAGTTCATTTTGGATTTCTTTCCTTGAAATGCAAGAGTTGGAATATTTCAGTAGTGTTTTGTTGTGCTTTACCTTGTCACAGTTACATTTTCTTGATTTTTCAAAGTTCATTTTGGATTTCTTTCCTTGAAATGCAAGAGTTGGAATATTTCAGTAGTGTTTTGTCGTGCATTTTGGATTTCTTTCTTTGCAATGCAAGAGTTGGAATTTTTCAATAGTGTTTTGTCGTGGTTTACCTTGTCACAGTTACATTCTCATGATTTTTCAATTGATTTTCATAGTTCATTTTGTATTTCTTTCATTGAAATGCAAGAGTTGGAATATTTCAGTAGTGTTTTGTTGTGCTTTACCTTGTCACAGTTACATTCTCTTAATTTTTCAAAGTTCATTTTGAATTTCTTTCGTGAGATGCAAGAGCTGGAATATCTCAGTAGTGTTTTGTCGTGGTTTACGATTTCACAGTTACATTCTCTTGATTTTTCAAAGTTAATTTTTAATTTATTTCGTGAAATGCAAGAGTTGGAATGCTTCGGTAGTGTTTTGTCGTGGTTTACCTTGTCACAGTTACATTCTCTTGATTTTTCAAAGTTCATTTTGTATTTCTTTCCTTGAAATGCAAGAGTTGGAACATTTCAGTGGCGTTTTTTCGTCCTTTACATTGTCACAGGTATATGCTTTTCATTTTTCAAAGTTCATTTCGAATATCTTTCGTAAAATGCAAGAGTTGGAATATTTTAGTATTGTTTTTTTGTTATTAACCATGCCACAGTTACAGCCTGTTTATTTTAAAATGTCTTTTTTTATTGATTTAGTTGAAATGCAAGAGTAGGAATATTTCAGTAGTGTTTTGTTGTGCTTTACCTTGTCATAGTTACATTCTCTTAATTTTTCAAAGTTCATTTTGAATTAATGTCGTGAAATGCAAGAGTTGGAATATGTCAGTAGTGTTTTGTCGTGGTTTACCATGTCACAGTTACATTCTCTTGATTTTTCAAAGTTCATTTTGAATTTCTTTCGTGAAATGCAAGAGTTGGAATGCTTCGGTAGTGTTTTGTCGTGGTTTACCTTGTCACAGTTACATTCTCTTGATTTTTCAAAATTTATTTTGGATTTCTTTTCTTGAAATGCAAGAGTTGGAATATTTCAGTAGTGTTTTGTTGTGTTTTACCTTGCCACAGTTATATTTTCTTGATTTTTCAAAGTTCATTTTGAATATCTTTCGTGAAATGCAAGAGTTGGAATATTTCAGTAGTGTTTTGTCGTGCATTTTGGATTTCTTTCCTTGAAATGCAAGAGCTGGAATATACCAGTAGTGTTTTGTCGTGGTTTACCTTGTCACAGATACATTCTCCCGATTTTTCAAAGTTCAGTTTTGGATTTCTTTTGTTGAAGTGAAAGAGTTGTAATATTACAGTAGGGTTATTTTTTGGATTAATTTGCCTAAGTTACAGTGTCCTGTTTTTCCTTATTTTTTTTTTTATTTCTTTCGTTGGATTTAACGTGTTGTAATATTTAAGTCGTGTTTCGTTGTCGCTTTTATTGTCACAGTAGTACTCTAAAGATTTTTCAAAGTTCAGTTTTAATTTATTTCGTTGAAATCAAGAGTTGGAATATTTCAGTAGTGTTTTGTTGTGCTTTACCTTGTCACAGTTACATTCTGTTGATTTTCAAAGTTAATTTTGAATTTCTTGCATTGAAATGCAAGAGTTGGAATATTTCAGTAGTGTTTTGTTGTGCTTTACCTTGTCACAGTTACATTCTCTTAATTTTTCAAAGTTCATTTTGAATTTCTTTCGTGAAATGCAAGAATTAGAATATTTCAGTAGTGTTTTGTCGTGGTTTACTATGTCACAGTTAAATTCACTTGATTTTTCAAAGTTCATTTTTGAATTTGTTTCGTGAAATGCAAGAGTTGGAATGCTTCGGTAGTGTTTTGTCGTGGTTTACCTTGTCACAGTTACATTCTCTTGATTTTTCAAAGTTCATCTGGGATTTCTTTCCTTGAAATGTAAGAGTTGGAATATTGCAGTAGTGTTTTGTTGTGCTTTACCTTGTCACAGTTACATTCTCTTGATTTTTCAAAGTTCATTTTGAATTTCTTTCGTTGAAATACAAGAGTTGGAATATTTCAGTAGTGTCTTGTCGTAGTTTACCTTGTCATAGTTACAATCTCATGATTTTTCAGTAGTTTTTGCCGTGGTTTACCTTGTCACAGTTACATTCTCTTGATTTGTCAAAGTTCATTTTGAATTTCTTTCGTGAATTGCAAGAGTTGAAATATTTCAGTAGTGTTTTATCGTGGTTTACATTGTCACAGTTCATCTTCTGATTTAATACATGCAATAAACTGGCTACGTGCGCGCACGTAACCCCGTCTAATTTTTTTTTTTATAATTTCCTGAATTAAATTTCTGGAAAAATTTAGTGGAATTTATAGTGTATATATATTAAATTTCTGGAAAAATATAGTGTATATATATTAAATATTGTGGAATTTATGAAGAAATTGCTCTGCCTTGGAGACATTGTAAATTGTTTGTGATAAAAAAAGAGAAAAAATGAATTGTTCGGTTATCGACACTAGCCAGTTTATTGCATGTATTAAATCAGAAGATGAACTGTGACAATGTAAACCACGATAAAACACTACTGAAATATTCCAACTCTTGCATTTCACGAAAAAAATTCAAAATGAACTTTGAAAAATCAAGAGAATCTAACTGTGAAATGGTAAACCACGACAAAACACTACTGAAATATTCCAACTCTTGCATTTTAACGAAAGAAATCCTAAATGAACTTTGAAAAATCATGAGATTGTAACTGGGACAAGGTAAACCACGACGAGACACTACTGAAATATTCCAACTCTTGTATTTCAACGAAAGAAATTCAAAATGAATTTTGAAAAATCAAGAAAATATAAGTGTGACAAGGTAAAGCAAAACAAGACACTACTGCAATATTCCAACTCTTGCATTTCAAAGAAAGAAATCCAAAATGAACTTTGAAAAATTAAGAGAATGTAA
This sequence comes from Artemia sp. Qi Xiang Cuo, assembly GCF_049724085.1. NCBI lineage: Eukaryota > Metazoa > Arthropoda > Branchiopoda > Anostraca > Artemiidae > Artemia > Artemia sp. Qi Xiang Cuo. The sequence goes on from NC_142804.1 coordinate 68,329,499, forward strand.
CTGTGACGAGGTAAACCATGACAAAACACTACCGAAGCATTCCAACTCTTGCATTTCACGAAAGAAATTCAAAAATGAACTTTGAAAAATCAAGAGATTGTAACTGTGACAAGGTAAACCACGACAAAACACTACTGAAATATTCCAACTCTTACATTTTACGAAACAAAATAAAAATGAACTTTGAAAAATTAGGTAAATTTAACTGTTAAAATGTAAAGCACAACAAAACACTACTGAAATATTCCAACTCTTGCATTTCAATGCAAGAAATTCAAAATGAACTTTTAAAATCAACAGAATGTAACTGTGACAATGTAAAGCACAACAAAACACTACTAAAATATTCCAACTCTTGCATTTCAACGAAAGAAATTCAAAATGAATTTTGAAAAATTAAGAGATTGTAACTCTGACAAGGTAAACCATGACAAAACACTACTGAAATATTCCAACTCTTGCATTTCAAGGAAAGAAATCCAAAATGAACTTTTAAAAATCAAGAAAATGTAACTGTGACAAGGTAAACCACGACAAAACACTACCGAAGCATTCCAACTCTTACATTTCACGAAAGAAATTCAAAAATGAACTTTGAAAAATCAAGAGAATGTAACTGTGACATAGTAAACCACGACAAAACACTACTGAAATATTCCAACTCTTGCATTTCGCGTAAGAAATTCACAATGAACTTTGAAAAATCAAGAGAATGTAACTGTGACAAGGTAAATCACAACAAAACACTACTGAAATATTCCAACTCTTGCATTTCAATGAAAGAAATTCAAAATGAATTATGAAAATCAATAGAATGTAACTGTGACAAGGTAAAGCACAACAAAACACTACTGAAATATTCCAACTCTTGCATTTCAACGAAAGAAATTCAAAATGAACTTTGAAAAATTAAGAGAATGTAACTCTGACAAGGTAAACCATGACGAAACACTACTGAAATATTCCAACTCCTGCATTTAAACGAAAGAAATCCAAAATTAACTTTGAAACATCAAGAGAATGTAACTGTGACATGGTAAACCACGACAAAACACTACCGAAGCATTCCAACTCTTGCATTTCACGAAAGAAATTCAAAAATGAACTTTGAAAAATCAAGAGAATGTAACTCTGACAAAGTAAACCACGACTAAACACTACTGAAATATTCCAACTCTTGCATTTCACGTAAGAAATTCAAAATGAACTTTGAAAAATTAAGAGAATGTAACTATGACAGGGTAAACCACAACAAAACACTACTGAAATATTCCAACTCTTGCATTTCAATGCAAGAAATTCAAAATGAACTTTGAAAATCAACAGAATGTAACTGTGACAAGGTAAATCACAACAAAAAACTACTGAAATATTCCAACTCTTGCATTTCAACGAAAGAAATTCAAAATGAACTTTGGAAAATTATGAGATTGTAACTATGACATGGTAAACCATGACAAAACACTACTGAAATATTCCAACTCTTGCATTTTAACGAAAGAAATTCAAAATGAACTTTGAAAAATCAAGAGAATGTAACTGTGACAAGGTAAACCATAGCAAAACACTACTGAAATATTCCAACTCTTGCATTTCAACGAAAGAAATCCAAAAATGAATTTTGAAAAACCATGAGAATGTAACTGTGACAGGGTAAACCACGACAAAACACTACTGATACATTCCAACTCTTGCATTTCAAGGAAAGAAATCCAAAATGAACAACAAAACACTACTGAAATATTCCAACTCTTGCATTTCACGAAAGATATTCAAAATGAACTTTGAAAAATCAAGAGAATGTAACTGTGACAAGGTAAACCACGACAAAACACTACCGAAGCATTCCAACTCTTGCATTTCACGAAAGAAATTCGAAATGAACTTTGAAAAATCAAGAGAATGTAACTGTGACATGGTAAACCATGACAAAACACTACTGAAATATTCCAACTCTTGCATTTCACGAAAGATATTCAAAATAAACTTTGAAAAATCAAGAGAATGTAACTGTGACAAGGTAAAGCATAACAAAACACCACTGAAATATTCCAACTCTTGCATTTCAAGGAAAGAAATCCAAAATGAACTTTGAAAAATCAAGAGAATGTAACTGTGACAAGGTAAAGCACAACAAAACATTACTGAAATATTCCAACTCTTGCATTTCAAGGAAATAAATTCAAATTGAACTTTGAAAATCAACAGAATGTAACTGTGACAAGGTAAAGCACAACAAAACACTACTGAAATATTCCAACTCTTGCATTTCACGAAAGAAATTCAAAATGAACTTTGAAAAATAGAGAGAATGTAACTGTGACAAGGTAAACCACAGCAAAACACTACTGAAATATTCCAACTCTTGTATTTCAACGAAAGAAATTCAAAATGAAATTTGAAAAATCAAGAGAAATGTAACTGTGACAAGGTAAAGCACAACAAAACACTACTGAAATATTCCAACTCTTGCATTTCAAGTAAAGAAATCCAAAATGAACTTTGAAAAATCAAGAAAATGTAACTGTGACAAGGTAAAGCCCGACAAAACACTACCGAAGCATTCCAACTCTTACATTTCACGAAAGAAATTCAAAAATGAACTTTGAAAAATCAAGAGAATGTAACTGTGACATAGTAAACCACGACAAAACACTACTGAAATATTCCAACTCTTGCATTTCACGAAAGAAATTCAAAATGAACTTTGAAAAATCAAGAGAATGTAACTGTGACAAGGTAAACCACGACAAAACACTACCGAAGCATTCCAAGTCTTGCATTTCAAGGAAAGAAATTCAAAATGAACTTTGAAAAATTAAGAGAATGTAACTGTGACAAGGTAAAGCCCAACAAAACACTACTGAAATATTCCAACTCTTGCATTTCAACGAAAACAATTCAAAATGAACTTTGAAAATCAACAGGATGTAACTGTGACAAGGTAAAGAACAACAAAACACTACTGAAATATTCCAACTCTTGCATTTTAAGAAAGATATCCAAAATGAACTTTGAAAAATCAAGAGAATGTAACTGTGACAAGGTAAAGCATAACAAAACACCACTGAAATATTCCAACTCTTGCATTTCAAGGAAAGAAATCCAAAATGAACTTTGAAAAATCAAGAGAATGTAACTGTGACAAGGTAAACCACGACAAAACCCTACCGAAGCATTCCAACTCTTTCATATCACGAAAGAATTTCAAAATGAACTTTGAAAAATCAAGAGAATGTAACTGTGACATGGTAAACTACGACGAAACATTACTGAAATATTCCAACTCTTGCATTTCACGAAAGAAATTCAAAATGAACTTTGAAAAATTAAGAGAATGTAACTGTGACAAGGCAAAGCACAACAAAACAATACTGAAATGTTCCAACTCTTGCATTTCAATGAAAGAAATTCAAAATGAACTATGAAAATCAATTGAAAAATCATGAGAATGTAACTGTGACAGGGTAAACCACGACAAAACACTACTGATATATTCCAACTCTTGCATTTCAAGGAAAGAAATCCAAAATGCACGACAAAACACTACTGAAATATTCCAACTCTTGCAGTTCACGAAAGAAATTCAAAATGAACTTTGAAAATCAACAGAATGTAACTGTGACAAGGTAAAGCACAACAAAACACTACTGAAATATTCCAACTCTTGCATTTCAAGGAAAGAAATCCAAAATGAACAACAAAACACTACTGAAATATTCCAACTCTTGCATTTCACGAAAGATATTCAAAATGAACTTTGAAAAATCAAGAGAATGTAACTGTGACAAGGTAAAGCACGACAAAACACTACTGAAATATTCCAACTCTTGTATTTCAAGGAAAGAAATCCAAAATGAACTTTGAAAAATCAAGAGAATGTAACTGTGACAAGGTAAACCACGACAAAACACTACCGAAGCATTCCAACTCTTGCATTTCAAGGAAAGAAATTCAAAATGAACTTTGAAAAATTAAGAGAATGTAACTGTGACAAGGTAAAGCCCAACAAAACACTACTGAAATATTGCTACTCTTGCATTTCAACGAAAGAAATTAAAAATGAACTTTGAAAATCAACAGGATGTAACTGTGACAAGGTAAAGCACAACAAAACACTACTGAAATATTCCAACTCTTGCATTTCACGAAAGATATTCAAAATGAACTTTGAAAAATCAAGAGAATGTAACTGTGACAAGGTAAATCATAACAAAACGCCACTGAAATATTCCAACTATTTCATTTAAAGGAAAGAAATACAAAAGGAACTTTGAAAAATCAATAGAATGTAGCGCTGACAAGGTAAACCATGACGAAACACTACCGAAGCGTCCCAGCTCCTGCATTTTACGAAAGAAATTCGAAAGAAACTTTGAAAAATCAAGAGAATGTAACTGTGACATGGTAAACCACGACAAAACACTACTGAAATATTCCAACTCTTGCATTTCACGAAAGAAATTCAAAATGAACTTTGAAAAATAGAGAGAATGTAACTGTGACAAGGTAAACCACAGCAAAACACTACTGAAATATTCCAACTCTTGTATTTCAACGAAAGAAATTCAAAATGAACTTTGAAAAATCATGAGAATATAACTGTGACAAGGTAAAGCACAACAAAACACTACTGAAATATTCCAACTCTTGCATTTCAAGGAAAGAAATCAAAAATAAACTTTTAAAAATCAAGAGAATGTAACTTTGACAAGTTAAACCACGACAAAACACTACCGAAGCATTCCAACTCTTGCATTTCACGTAGGAAATTCAAAAATGAACTTTGAAAAATCAAGAGAATGTAACTGTGACATAGTAAACCACGACAAAACACTACTGAAATATTCCAACTCTTGCATTTTACGAAAGAAATTCAAAATGAACTTTGAAAAATCAAGAGAATGTAACTGTGACAAGGTAAACCACGACAAAACACTACCGAAGCATTCCAAGTCTTGCATTTCAAGGAAAGAAATTCAAAATGAACTTTGAAAAATTAAGAGAATGTAACTGTGACAAGGTAAAGCCCAACAAAACACTACTGAAATATTCCAACTCTTGCATTTCAACGAAAGCAATTCAAAATTAACTTTGAAAATCAACAGGATGTAACTGTGACAAGGTAAAGAACAACAAAACACTACTGAAATATTCCAACTCTTGCATTTTACGAAAGAAATTCAAAATGAACTTTGAAAAATCAAGAGAATGTAACTGTGACAAGGTAAAGCATAACAAAACACCACTGAAATATTCCAACTCTTGCATTTCAATGAAAGAAATCCAAAATGAACTTTGAAAAATCAAGAGAATGTAACTGTGACAAGGTAAACCACGACAAAACACTACCGAAGCATTCCAACTCTTTCATTTCACGAAAGAAATTCAAAATGAACTTTGAAAAATCAAGAGAATGTAAGTGTGACATCGTAAACCATGACAAAACACTACTGAAATATTCCAACTCTTGCATTTCACGAAAGAAATTCAAAATGAACTTTGAAAAATTAAGAGAATGTAACTGTGACAAGGTAAATCACAACAAAACACTACTGAAATATTCCAACTCTTGCATTTCAATGAAAGAAATTCAAAATGAACTATGAAAATCAATTGAAAAATCATGAGAATGTAACTGTGACAGGGTAAACCACGACAAAACACTACTGATATATTCCAACTCTTGCATTTCAAGGAAAGAAATCCAAAATGCACGACAAAACAATACTGAAATATTCCAACTCTTGCAGTTCACGAAAGAAATTCAAAATGAACTTTGAAAATCAACAGAATGTAACTGTGACAAGGTAAAGCACAACAAAACACTACTGAAATATTCCAACTCTTGCATTTCAAGGAAAGAAATCCAAAATGAACAACAAAACACTACTGAAATATTCCAACTCTTGCATTTCACGAAAGATATTCAAAATGAACTTTGAAAAATCAAGAGAATGTAACTGTGACAAGGTAAAGCACAACAAAACACTACTGAAATATTCCAACTCTTGTATTTCAAGGAAAGAAATCCAAAATGAACTTTGAAAAATCAAGAGAATGTAACTGTGACAAGGTAAACCACGACGAAACACTACCGAAGCATTCCAACTCTTGCATTTCAAGGAAAGAAATTCAAAATGAACTTTGAAAAATTAAGAGAATGTAACTGTGACAAGGTAAAGCCCAACAAAACACTACTGAAATATTGCTACTCTTGCATTTCAACGAAAGAAATTCAAAATGAACATTGAAAATCAACAGAATGTAACTGTGACAAGGTAAAGCACAACAAAACAGTACTGAAATATTCCAACTCTTGCACTTCACGAAAGATATTCAAAATGAACTTTGAAAAATCAAGAAAATGTAACTGTGACAAGGTAAAGCACAACAAAACGCCACTTAATTATTCCAACTAGTTCATTTCAATTAAAGTAATAAAAAAGGAAATTTGAAAAATCAAGATAATGTAACGGTGACAAGGTAAACCATGACAAAACGCTACCGAAGCATTCCAGCTCTTGTATTTTACGACAGAAATTCGAAATAAACTTGGAAAAGTCAAGAGAATGTAACTGTGACATGGTAAACCACTACAAAACACTACTGAAATATTCCAACTCTTGCAATTCACGAAAGAAATTCAAAATGAACTTTGAAAAATTAAGAGAATGTAACTGTGACAAGGTAAAGCCCAACAAAACACTACTGAAATATTGCTACTCTTGCATTTCAACGAAAGAAATTCAAATTTAACTTTTAAAATCAACAGAATGTAACTGTGACAAGGTAAAGCACAACAAAACACTACTGAAATATTCCAACTCTTGCATTTCACGACAGATATTCAAAATGAACTTCGAAAAATCAAGAGAATGTAACTGTGACAAGGTAAAGCATAACAAAACACCACTGAAATATTCCAACTCTTGCATTTCAATGAAAGAAATTCAAAATGAACTATGAAAATCAATTGAAAAATCATGAGAATGTAACTGTGACAGGGTAAACCACGACAAAACACTACTGATATATTCCAACTCTTGCATTTCAAGGAAAGAAATCCAAAATGCATAACAAAACAATACTGAAATATTCCAACTCTTGCATTTCACGAAAGATATTCAAAATGAACTTTGAAAAATCAAGAGAATGTAAATGTGACAAGGTAAACCATGACGAAACACTACTGAAATATTCCAACTCTTGAATTTCAATGAAAGAAATCCAAAATGAACTTTGAATAATCAAGACAATGTAATTGTGACAAGGTAAACCATAGCAAAACACTAATGAAATATTCCAACTCTTGCATTTCATCAACAAAAGAAATTCAAAATTCAACTTTGAAAAACCGTGAGAATGTAACTGTGACAAGCTAAACCACAACAAAACACTCCTGAAAAATTCCAACTCTTGCATTGCAAAGAAAGAAATCCAAAATGCACGACAAAACACTACTAAAATATTCCAACTCTTGCATTTCACGAAAGATATTCAAAATGAACTTGGAAAAATCAAGAGAATGTAACTGTGACAAGGTAAAGCACAACAAAACACTACTGAAATATTCCAAGTCTTGCATTTCAAGGAAAGAAATCCAAAATGTACTTTGAAAAATCAAGAGAATGTAACTGTGACAAGGTAAACCACGACAAAACACTACCGAAGCATTCCAATTCTTGCATTTCACGAAAGAAATTCAAAATGAACTTTGAAAAATTGAGAGAATGTAACTGTGACAAGGTAAAGCACAACAAAACACTACTGAAATATTCCAACTCTTGCATTTAAATGAAAGAAATTCAAAATGAACTATGAAAATCAATTGAAAATCATGAGAATGTAACTGTGACAGGGTAAACCACGACAAAACACTACTGATATATTCCAACTCTTGCATTTCAATGAAAGAAATCCAAAATGCACGACAAAACACTACTAAAATATTCCAACTCTTGCATTTCACGAAAGAAATCCAAAATAAACTTTGGAAAATCAGGAGAATGTAATTGTGACAATGTAAAGCACAACAAGACACTACTGAAATATTCCAACTCTTGCATTTCAAAGAAGAAATCCAAATTGAACTTTGAAAAATCATGAGAATGTAACTGTGACAAGGTAAACCACGACAAAACACTATTGAAGCATTCCAACTCTTACATTTCACGAAAGAAATTCAAAATGTACTTTGAAAAATTAAGAGAATGTAACTGTGACAAGGTAAAGCACAACAAAACACTACTGAAATATTCCAACTCTTGCATTTCAATTAAAGAAATTCAAAATTAACTATGAAAATCAACAGAATGTAACTGTGACAAGGTAAAGCACAACAAAACACTACTGAAATATTCCAACTCATGCATTTCAACGAAAGAAATTCAAAATGAACTTTTAAAAATTAAGAGAATGTAACTGTGACAAGGTAAACCATGACGAAACACTAGTGAAATATTCCAACTCTTGCATTTCAACGAAAAAAATTCAAAATTAACTTATAAAAATTAAGAGAATGTATCTGTGACAAGGTAAACTATAACAAAACACTACTGAAATATTCCAACTCTTGCATTTCAAAGAAAGAAATCCAAAAATAAATTTTGAAAAATCATGAGAATGTAACTGTGACAAGGTAAACCATGACAAAACACTACTGATATATTCCAACTCTTGCATTTCAAGGAAAGAAATCCAAAATGAACTTTGAAAAATCAAGAGAATGTAACTGTGACAAGGTAAACCACGACAAAACACTACTGAAATATTCCAACTCTTGCATTTTAAGGAAAGAAATCCAAAATGAACTTCGAAAAATCAAGAGAATGTAACTGTGACAAGGTAAAGCATAACAAAACACTACTGAAATATTCCAACTCTTGCATTTCACGAAAGAAATTCAAAATGAATTTCGAAAAATCAAGAGAATGTAACTGTGACAAGGTAAAGCACAACAAAACACTACTGAAATATTCCAACTCTTGCATTTCAACGAAAGAAATCCAAAATGAACTTTGAAAAATCAAGAAAATGTAACTGTGACAAGGTAAACCACGACAATTTGGAAGGTGTTTCTTCATTTCTCGATAATCATACAATTTTCTCAAACTCATAGCTTTTGACTGGCAAAACTAAAGTTAATGAATTCTAAATATGTTTGGAAACAGCCTCTATTTTGTGTCCGTTTTTAAGTTTTGATGTTGCTCCTTACTTTTAGTTGAAGAAACTTTTTTTTATAATTTAATTTCTGATCGCGGGGGGCTGGGCACTGTTGAAGTTGTTTTCATGTAAAAATACCCTCCACCTCTTCCATGGAAAATTCTCCCCCCCCCTCAAGACAATCCCATTCCTGTCGACTTTTGGAAGGTGTTTCTTCATTTTTCGATAATCAGGCAATTTTGTCAAACTCATGGCTTTTGACTGGCAACACTAAAGTTAATGAATCCTAAATCTTTTGGAAACAGCCTCTATTTTCTGTCCGTTTTTAAGTTTTGATGTTGCTCCTTACTTTAAGTTGAATAAACTTTTTTTTTATAATTTAATTTCTGATCATGGGGGGTATGGCTATGTTGAATTTTTTTTCACGTAAAAATACCCTCCACCTCTTATATGGAAAATTCCCCCCTCAAGACAGTCTCATTCCTATCGACTTTTGGATGGTGTATCATCATTTTTCGATAATCAGGCAATTTTCTCAAACTTATAGCTTTTGACTGACAACACTAAAGTTAATAAATCCTAAATCTTTTTGGAAACAGCCTCTATTAAAATTTTGCCAAGATGTCTCGAGTTACGCATTAATCTCTAAGATAACACAAGCTTGAGATGCCCTTTTTTCCAAAAGGGAGCATTTCTCTAATTACAAAGATAGATGCCTTTTAGTTACATAGGAAAAGATTTTTGAAGGAAATAACTATTTCTATCGTTTTTTTTTTAATGGGCACCAAGTAAAGAAAAAACACACGGAACCAGGCAACAGAGTCTCTAAAACCCCGTAAAAATGACTCAAACCCCAGTGCAACTGAGCCCCCGTTAACTGAACCCTCGTGCAACTCAACCCCCCCCCCCGTGCAACTCAACCACATTTAACTAAACCCGTGTAACTGAATCCGCATGTAACTGAATCCCCGTGCAACTGAACCCTCGTGCAACTCAACACCTGTGCAACTCGACCTCATTTAACAAACGCCCCGTGCACCTGACCCCCCTCTTTAACTGACCTCCTGTATAACCGAAACCCCATCCAACTGAACCCCCGTGCTTCGAAACCCTCGTGCTACTGAACCCTCGTGCAACTCGACCCCATTTAACTAAACCCCCGTGTAACTGTACCCCCTTTAACTGAACCCTTGTGCAACTCAATCCTCCGTGGAACTCAACTCCGGTGCAACTCAACTCCCTAGTGTTAGACTTTGACTTTTCATCCCGATTTAATTAAAAAAAATAAGCATTTTCAACTAGAAATAAGGAGCACCATTAAAAACTAAGACCTTTAAACTGACAACACTATCCAAACGTCACTTGTATATTATACAGTACACAATCAACCCATCTCCCTCAAAACACTTTTCAGCCATTTCTTGTTAAAATTTTTTATTTCTAAACTTTTTTAAATTGACAACACTGTCCAAAACATCACTTGTGTATTATACAGTACACGATCACCCCATCTCCTCCAAAACACATTCCAGCCATTTCTTGTTAAAAATTTTTATTTCAAGTCAATCCTTAATGGGATCAAATTCGCAAATCCTACACTCCAATTCGCCAATCTCATTACCCCTTTTTAACTGTCAATCAAACAATTCTGATTGTAGTGTCCCGACCTACATTCTTATGAAATTCTTATTTAACAGAAAAAAACCTGTCTGCTTAAGTTATATAATTATGATCATGCTCTCAAAACATGTTTGACCACATTATACACTTCCAAATAACCAGTCTGGTAATCATAGCATGGGAATTGCTATATACCCGAGCAAAGTATAACTTAGACCTCTACTTATACTGATAGATTAATATACCGAGAACTTTCCATCTGTAAAAGGTGGAATTGCAGCTTATTGAGCTCTTAAGTATAATACGCAAATAATTAATTTCATAGGTTTTAACAAGAGCTTTGAACGTAATTTAATAAATGCAATTGCCTATTGAACGCCAAAAATTACAAAAATCAATTTTAACAAGCGTACTGAATGCATGGTGAGTCTTTTTTACCTTCTGACCTGCTTTCTTCAAATTCAGACTTCAGCAGTGAGAGATACTCTAATCTATCTGGTCCTTTCTTTGATTTCCTCTCCCTGTTCTTGTTAGTCTTTGGCATGTCTGACTGCCTTATTCGCCTGAAAAAATTACGAGTGTTTTGGCTAAAAATTCATAATATCAATGTTATCCTAAGTATTGTAATAAGAAGTTCAAAATTTTGGAAAATCGCATTTTTATATTTCACTTTTTTGTAGACATGTTTTATGGACTGGAAGGGTTTTAACATCTGCCAGAAGCACTATTATTTTAAAAGTATGTTGTAGCATTTGGCCAACACATAGGCAAACGACCCTACCATTCCTTTAAAAAACCATGCCTTTCATAATAGGAAAGGCAATTTCTTTTTTTTATGTACCGTATTATTTTATTTTTTTAGCATATGGTGGTTTGTAGAGTGTCCGATTTGGCTGCTTTTCATTTTTTTTTTTTTTTTAAGGAGTGTAGGTGATGTCTAAGGCTTAAAGTAAATTTTTCTTAACTTTCCCGTCACTGAGAGGAGCGGAGGTGGGTTTAAAAAAAGACAACGCTTGTTTCTGCCACTGTAGGGTAGCTCCATCAGTGTTCAATTTACCAAATACACAAATGTAACAGGTATCTTAACCCAGGTGCACAAATAATTGAATGTAAGTGATTAGTTGCATTGATAAAAAAAAAAAAATACACAATCTGAGATTCAATCTTAGGTAGAAAACAATGGCACGCAGTGGCTATCCATGAATGAACCTAAAGCACAGGTTTCAGTGACTGCCATTTAAAACATAATAGCTGGACAAATTTGAGGTGTTTAAAATTTTCCGGTTTATCTGGCCCTACTAAAATATATCAGTTACACACAGTATCAATATCATATTGCTTTGGCTGATGGAAAGAGCAGTTGGCAAGGTTCAGGTAATGAAGATGCTCGAGCTTAAATTTTTCCTTGTCAGGAAAGTCTAGAACCCTTGCCAAGCCCTAAACTTGCTGGCTGTTCTTGCCATCCAACCTAACTAATGAATACACTTTTAACTTAGGAACAATCTTTAACTCACTGGGTGTGTCCTTGTTATCAGTCATTTTCTTGAATTGTGACTTCAATGCTCCAGTCATCATCAGTACCAGTAAGTTAAAAGCTGATTCTGATGTGTTTTCGCTCAGGTTTCTGTTTGTTTAGTCTTAAGAATTTTTGCTCGATTTCACGCCCTTACGACTACTACTACTAACAACTCACTGCAGTACCAAGCTACCCGAGGCCAACACAGCTAAGCACGCTCATCCCCATTCTCATCTATTCAAAGCCTCCCTCTTTACATCCTCCCAAGAAGTTCCAATTTCCCTTAGCCTAAATCTATCCTTACAGCATCCTCCGCCCTATTCAGGGACGACATGCTTTTCATTTGGCCATAGAAGGTTGGCTGACAAGTACAATCTTTAGCAATCAGTCATCCTTCATCTGTAGAACATGTCCTAGTTATCAGCCTTTCTCTAACTATAGTCCTAGAAAGCAGGATTGAGCCACATCTTCTTGTACAGCTTACTGTTTGAACTACCGTCAGTCAGATGGGTACCTAAAAAAGTCTGTAGACAATTTCACGTCCTTGCCGTTTGAAATTTTCTTCTTCCCTTTGCTTTCAGATTTCCTGACTTGGAAGTGATAGTAAAGTAACCAGTTCCCCGTGTTCTTGAAATACACATTGCCATACAAAACACTTTCATAGCCTTCTGACATAAAATTCTGTTAACTATATTGGATGTTAATGGCACTATTACCTAATGTTACTAACAAGGAAGAAAAGCTGGAAGCCTCCCACAAATATAATGGATTGGATCATACAAAAGTTAAGAGTTTGATGTCAGGTTTATCCCACTGCTGGACTTACCCTAATTCACCCTATCATTAACAACATACACAACTTGCACTTTTAATGTCTAACGTGCCATTGAACAAACCCGACAAAATTAATCTCTAGTAAGTCAGCATTAAATTCCTTCAAGTGAGGTCTCTCACCATTTTATATGTTGGGTCAAATTATACGCGATAATTGCCAACCCTAGCAGTATATTGGCTCTTAATGGTGCTACAAATCTTCCTATATATTGAAAAAAAAGTTGTTTTTTTTGTAGAGCACAAAATGTTTAAAAAGCAAAAAAAAATTTTTTTGGTACATCCCACAAACACCATGAATGATACAACTTTTTTTTGCTGCCTGAGGTGTCCCCTTGTGAAACTCTCTAAGTGAAGCGACAGTCCAGGCAAAATCCATTGAAGTGTCCAAGAAGTACCACTGGAGCACCATCGAGTGAAAACTGAGCCAGAATACCCCTGAGTCCACACAAACAAAAGAGCCCAACAAGATCACCCACCCAAAAACGTTCTAAAGGAGGATCACCCTACCTTGTCACTGGCAAATATGCTTGAAGATAATTTAAGAACACTGAATGGAGAATCAAATACCGTAGTACATTTCTTTTTTTCTATCTGATTCCTACTGTATAATTTACCTTCTTGTATATTGCCTAGATTTATATCTATTTCGATTAGTGAGGCAAGAATACAATCATAACAGCAAAGATTATCATATCTAGTTTATAAAAATCTACCATAATCCAGGATCAAAGATTGTCTAGATCCATTAGGGGGCTGTGTTAGCAAGTGTATCATTTAGTACATTCGAAATTTGCATTAAAATCCATGATAACATTGTAGAGTTTAGGGCCCTTCTGAAGGGAAACATGTTAATAAAATATAAGTAAACTATTAGATTTCTAATATTATGCTCTTTACAAATACACCTCTCACCTCCTCTAATGGTCCTATATATAACCCTAATAATATATTTCTTTGTTGTTTTTCGCCTTGTGATCCAATGTATAATTTTTCTCGATGTTTAAACATGCCAGTATATTATTACTATTATTCTGTCTAGCTGCATCTTCCAAATCTTCAGCAATTTTAACCATGACCTCCACTTTACACCTCCTTAATTCATATTTTAATGGGTTTCTGTCCACTTTCCTTACATTCCTCTTATTTTCATATAATCTTTCACTAACATATTTCTTGTATAAGCCCTACCTCCTCTCTACCTAGCTTGTGGCATTTTCACTAGTATTCCTTCCTTCGTTTCCAACTTTCCTCGCAAGGAACCTTCAAATTTATAGGTTATGAGCAAGTGTTTGATTCAGCTGATAGAAGAGCTTTAGCAAAGGTTCATTCCATGCATGGTACACCAAATAAATCAGAGGCAACAATATAGCTAGACCCCGGCGGATCGACCGAAAACCGCCGACATGAGACTCGTTCGAACGCCGACGATGTGTGGCAACGCCGCCGGTGAGCCACAAGCACGCCGCCACCGGCAATGGTGGCGGCGTTCGGTCGACTTTGAAGTAATTTTGCGGCAATTCTTTATTACGTCAACCGCTAAGTCAGAGCTTTTCCTTCTCGTGTGGTTTAGTATTTCGATTTTCCTGATTAGAAATCAAGCAGGGCTAGCACTATCCCCGAATTTTCGGGTATTTCCCCGAAAATCTATGCGTCACCTTGAAAAAAAATTTGGTCCCCCGAATCCCCAAAAATCACGAAATCACGGTGTCACCCCTAGTGATTTATCACCAGTGACTTTCCCTGCCAAATATTACTTTGTATACCATAATTCTTCACTGACTCTCTTGTTCATTAATTTTCGTCTCTTTTGTTACTTTGCATAAAAACTAGACAGATGTAATATGCTATTGCAAATATTGCAATATACACAGTTCTTCACACGTTGACAAAAAAAAGTATCGTCTTTTATATCATTTCGAATGCAGTTTCCCAATCGCTATTTCTTACATCATTCGTAGTCAAGAATTTTATTTTCAAGTTGAATAGAATTATAGAACGCATTCACTACTATACAGCTTCAGCTTTTTGGTGGATTTTGAAATTGACCGCCTACATATTGTTTATAAAGCTGAATTGTAAGCTTGTAGATTATTTTTTTTTGGCTATTTTTAGATAAGATTGTCTTAATTTTTTATGGTCAATTGTTGAAGGCTTGATGGAAAATATAATCTTCTATATGAACCATTTTTACCCTCCCCCCCAAAAAAAAAAACAGCCTTCGGTTGAGACTCAATTTAGCTATAGACTAAGCTATGTACAAGGTTGGGGAATTAAAGATTGAACCGGAAGTTACCCCAAAAATATGATTCATAAATAAATTGTAAATTATTGCCTATTGGGGAGGGGGATAGGGGGCTATCATTTTTAAATGATAATACCTCATTTTTTTATTATTGAAAGCAGGAATGCCAAAAAGATAGTTATTTTTTTCATTTAAAGTGGAGACAAGAAAATGATATCAAATTCCCCGGAAAACCATTGAAATATTTTGATAGACCCCGGGCCCCCCATTAAGACTTGTTCATTGTCTTGGGTATTTTGGGATGTCTCATAGGCTACTGGCCTAATTTGGCTTTTGTGTGTGCTCCCTTTTAATTAGATTCTTTGGATCTTATGGAATGCCATGGCGAATCTATCACTCAGTTTTCCAATAATTTGAGGTATATCTGAATAATTTTGACATTTTTGTTGTTGTATTTGTACCCCTTTACTCATACCCTCAATTTTTTCTTCAAGGAACACTAAGCTGTTTAACGTTATTTTGCGTGTTTGTTTGAACCATATGGTGACCTTGTTAACTATTCAGTAAATTATTTTTCTAATTAAAGCTGAGACGGTATCCTATCAAGGTGGTACCCAGAGGGGGGGGGGTAGGGAGGTATTATATTTAAATGATAATATCTCGAAACTTTATTTATTGAAAGCAGGGATCCCAAAAAGTTCATTTTTTTTCTAAATTTAAAGCAGAGACGGCATCCTATCAAGGTGGTATCCAGAGGGGGGGGTATTGAGCTATCATATTTAAATGATAATACCTCGATTTTTTTTAAGAACGGGTGCTAATAAGTTAATTATTTTTTTTATTTAAAGCTGAGAGGGTAGCTTATCACGATTGTTTCCAGAAGGGGGGTATAGGGAGCTATTATATTCAAGTGATAGTACCATGATTTTTTTTTATTGAAAGCAGGGATGTTAAAAAGCCGAAAAGTCGACAAAATTAACAAGATTTTCGTGAGTTATGCTTGATACAGCACTAG